>NW_006768765.1:1230469-1247898 GCF_000204055.1 Melampsora larici-populina 98AG31 | reverse complement strand
TTCTATAGTCTAATCAGGGTAAGTTTTGCCTAATCTGCGATGTGTGGACCACTAAGGGCCGTCGTAAAGCCTTCATTGGTATTTCTGCTACGTATATTGACAACGACTGGAAGTTCCAGACCCTTCACCTTACTCTTAAGTTAGTCACCTGGCACCATGCTGGCCGGCTCCTTGCACAACCAGTCGGCCGGTTCTTGATCACAAATGGTCTTCACAAAAAGATAGGTTGTTTTTGCTTATTCATTTTCCCTTATCTCATTGTCTCGTCTCTTTCTTCTTCTCAGCTAACCATTGCTATTTGCTCTATTACGTTTTAGCTCAGACAACTGATTCAGCGAGCGCAAATGCAACTATGGCTAACGAGTTATCCAGCATGTTTCTGGAAGCTCAAGATTCGGTGGATTGGGATGCAAGTGCTAATCAAATTAAATGTTACACTCACACGATTGGCCTTGTTGTCAAAGCAGGCCTGAAATCTCTTGGTCTACGCGCTGGTCACGTCAAGCCGACTACTTCGCCCGGAATTACCTTACCAACTCCAATCATGACTTTGAATGAAGGCGATGAAGAACTACACTTTGACTCATCTGAAGACGAGGATAATGATGATACTGATCCCGATCAAGACACAATTGATGATACCTTTTCCGATTCGGATTCTGAAAATGGTGCAGCTGACAATGATAGTCAAGTAGCTCAGGCCGTTCGTAAAGTAAGTAGTTCACCTTTGCCCCACCTTCTACCTCTTTTTTCAGTCACCTGATCCATGAATCTTTATAGGCTAAAAAGTTCAATAGCCTGTGTACTAGAAGCTCAGCAAGACGTCAAGAATTTATAGCAAAAGCTAAGCAGATGGAATACAAGTGTTGCTCACCCATCTCTGGGTGGGGAGTGTGATGGAACATTGACGCTGACTACCTCAAAAGGTTGAGTGATGCGCGTGATGTGAGTGGAATGTCTTTACAGCGGGTTTTCTCCTTATCTTACTCATCAATTCCTTGTTTCTCCTTCTCTTACACCCTCATAATCAATAGGTCATTGATGCTATTCTACTCAGTGATAGAAAAACTCGATATTATCAAGGTTTACAGATAGGTGCTGACGAATGGGACTCAATCGAGTCACTGGTGAAAATACTGCAGGTATGTCTCTGTATACTTGTAAACTCTTGACTTCTTTTACTTCTCACTAACACCTTTATGCAGGTTTTTTTGTATGCCACAAAACAAATGGAAGGCAACTTGGCCACCGGATGTATATTGCTTGCTGAATACTCACGGGTAATTCTCGATCTTGATCACCTTGTTGATTCCTGCGAAGACTTAGAACTGAAGGCCATGGTGGAGTTGATGCGCAGCAAGTTTGAAGGTTATCAATCTGAAGCGGTTTCGTGTGATGCAATTGTCATTTCTACGATCCTCAATCCTCACTTACGGATTCGCTTTTTTGACCTGAATTACCCTGAAGAGGCTGTTCGAGCCAAAAAGTTATTTCGAAAAGTCTTCGAAAAAGCTCTTGAAGATTGGCCTGAAGAGCCTATTGACTTCAGTTCCGACGAAGTGACCCCAACTCCTTCCGTTTCAACTTCACCCTCTCCGGACTGCACTCAATTCGATGTTTTTACAACAAAGGTCACCACTCAGTCACCTGCTGATCAACGTCAGGAAGAGCATCCTGACTATATTGAGGGGGCTCATCTTATGCTTGCTAATCAGTCTGAGCTTGAGTGGTGGAAGGTTTGTTCATTCTTTCATTCTTTCTCTTGTAATCTCTTCTAAACCTTGTCTCTGATTACTGTTGATACTACTTATAGGAGCACGAGAAGGACTTCCCGGTCCTTGCATCTCTTGCCCGAGATTATTTAGGGTTATCTGGTACCTCTTGTCCTTGCGAGAGGACCTTTTCTTTGGCTGCTGACATTGCAGTCCCTGCTCGAGCTTCTTTAACTGCAAGGGCTATCTCAAGGCTCGTTGGTGTACGCGAGTGGCTGAAGTCAAAAATTCCTTTATCTGGTATATTTGCTGAAGCAGCAGCTTATCTCCAAGCTTATGAGGCTTCTAGTACCAAGGCTAAAAAGTGATTTCATCCCAATCAATTTTACTTTGTCTTCCTATCTCTATCCTTAACAAAATATCTCAAAACCATGTGTGTGATCTCCTACAATTCCAATGAATCAAAAGATAGTCTGCAAGCTGAATGTGTGTGATATCCTAAAACAAACAAAACACAAAAAATTGTTTCCTTCTCTTTACTTTGTTGTTTCTTGCAAAATCTCAAACCAAAAAAAATTGTTTTTCATCTTTTACTTTGTTTTTTCTTCTCAAATCCCCACTCCAAAGCCAATTATAATACATGCGTAATCAAATCGCCGGTCATTGCTCAATTACCCCACCCGATCACGCACTTAAGCGCTTCCTTGCGTGAAAAACAACCATAGCGGTGCGGAGCGGTTTTTTAAGCCGCACCACTCTAAAGGCCCATAGCGCTTCCAAAAAAAAAGCGTAGCAAAAGTGATTTTTTCATAGCGCCAAATCACTACGCTTGGCAAAATGGTGATTATAGCGTAGCGACGGGGGTGTTGCCACAACCCAAGAGGCATTGTTAACAAAGCTATATTACTTCTGAGCTGCCTGGGATGCACCACCCTAGGCTGCGAGGTTCTAGAATGACTTTTACCTGCATACCACCCAGACTGTGGCAACCCATCACAAACATGATATGTAGCTCAGCTACATTGACTCTAGCTACCTGGGATCAAGATCTTGATTGAATTGCACAATCTAGAACACCAAGACTTACATGACTCAGTGTCAAATATTCTACTTGCAATATAGTATTTATCCAATGGCTAAATTGAGAGAAGGCTTGGTAAAATCCGCTTAGGAAACAAGAAAACAGAAGAAAAACTCCCACCAAGGATGGTCAGATTTGCTTTCACTTGTCAAAAAAGAAGTGTTTTGTTGGTACATCTCCTTACACCTTTCTGGATCCTTATTATGTTATATATTCTTGTCATGTTATCCCAACCCTTTCAGGGAGGACACAGGTATACTTCTATATTTTTAATTGAAGACTTCATGGTTCAGAAAGGAGGTGGTTGTGAAAAGTAGATCTAAAATGAGCCCCTGTACTATTGAATCTCAAACTGGTTGGATTGATTCTTCTGTCACAATCCCCATGGATGAAAATCAGTGTATCAGTTATACTACACAAAGTTGATTCTGACACTTTTCCAAAAAAAAATCCAGAACATTTTCCAAAAAATATGTTCTGCCTTTCTGGACTCTGTTCCAAGCACACCTCCAAGCTGCCCCAACAATTACCATCACCATGGTTTTCAAGTTGATCCTTCATCCCTCCATGCATCCCTCTGAGCCTATGCATCATCTCTTCAGATAAAGTCAACTTCACCAAGGTACTACCCAACATCTGATTCCTTCTACATATCCTGTGGGGATTTTCCATCACCTTCAACAACACTCTTGGATCTTCATTCAATTCAATTCAATTCCACCCCCAACCCCCTTTCAACCTGAAAAGTCCAAGAAAAAAAACCTACATTTGTGGGATACAAAGTAAAAACTGGGAGTTTATCCCAGTTTCCCAGTTTCTCAAATACAGCCAAAACCAAAAACTGGGAAACTGGGAGAAAAATCCCAGTTTCTACTTTGTATCCCATAATTGGTCCTTCTGCCCAACCAATTATTACAAATCAATTAGTCCAATGTTCTTCTACAACTCAAGGTTGGTCCTTGATCAGGAAAAGTATAAACCAGTTCTAATGAGCAAAGACTGGCATTAGGTTAGTGTCCCCAACACTTAAGTACTGATTGTAAAGCAGAAGATACCATGTATCATTATATGCCTCCTTTTATTATGAATCACTCTTTTGGAGTATCTACTAACTTCTACCATTTTGGGTAGATTCTGACAGTCAGAGATGACCTGTACAGTCAAAAAGTTGCTCCCAAAGAGTCTTGAGAATGGAGATCCTCTTTGAAGGGACTCATATAAACAACATATCTGACTGGATTCAATTTGTTTTTCTGGTGTTTCTTAAGCAAAATTTCAATCTTTTTTGAGATAGAACATTATGGTTGTGAAGTGCCAAGTTCTGATCAGCTCCAAGTTATTATTGGATAAAATTTAGAAGAAAGATATGATGAAAGTCAAGGCTTGTGTGGTTCATCTATCTTCAAATCGCACAGCTTCTGAGTTCATTCAGCCTCCATGTGCTCCCTGAGAAAAAGCTATTCCTCTAGTTTCACATCCAAACTCTTGTACAGTCGGTGACAAAAAGTTTACGTACCTGTACCATAACTCACCAATTTGGCAACTCTCAGCAAGCTTATCTAGCTCTCAATCTCACTACTACTTTACCTGAAAGTACATGGTCTAGATGGCCACTGATCAGAGTACATATGAATGAATTCCAGGATTCAAAAATGTAATGTAGACTCTAAAATACAACAACTTTTACCAGTGAGTGTGTCCGCCCTCTGCTTTGAGCACAGCCTTGAATCAATCAGGCATGGACTTAACTAAAGCTTGAAACTTGCTCTGAGGGATTGCTTTCCACTTGGTATACAGTGCTTCACGCATTTCTTGAACAGTTCTAGGTTGGTGCTGTTCCAAGACATTTTTTTTCATGATGTTCCAAATGTTCTCAATTGGGTTAAGGTCTGGACTATTTGCAGGCCAATCTAACTTTTTAATTGAATGTTGGTCCCTCCATTGTTTTAGGGCTTATCACTGAAAATAAGGAAATGTAGAACAGGGTTGTGCTCCAAAGATTGGGATTTGAAAAAACTATCAATTGTTCCAAAAAGCTATGGACACAGAGTCCTCAATCTCACAATTCCAAAACCAGTTTTGGAATTCAAAAAAGGCGAGTTTAGGCAGAGGGGATAGGTTTTGGAGATCTGATTTGATTTCCTTGTTTTCAGGGATAAGCACTATACTTGAAGCAAACAATTCCCATATAATTCTGCATTTGCCAATTTAAGGCAGCCTCTTCCAGAGGTTGGTTGAAGGAAGTAAGTCTTCTTCAGTAACTGTAAAAACGTCTACAGTCAACACTGGATTCACACTTGAGGAAAAAGAGGATGAAGAGAAGAAAATCCCATGACCGTGAACATCAAATACCTAACACGGCCAATAACCCTAACAGCACAGAATTAGACAACCACAGAAGATACTAGACACTTTGCAATGTATCAATTGAGAGTGATGTGCTATTTCTTAATCTGAAAGAATCTTGATTAAGCGTGATGCGCCAAGTCCTTGTCCCTAGCAGGAGACCCTGACAGAACGTTAGATATCTTGTTTGCTTGCTCTTGATATTCATTCACGTCTGCTGACCTACGAAAGCGCAAATAAGGAAATAATATTGTTATCTATACTTGAACTTTTGAACCTTCAAGATACCAACTCACCAGTCCGTTCCAGTCAAAAGTTCCTCGACCTCAGGCATCTCCTCAGCATGAAATTGTAATTGATTATACATCATCTCGGCAGTCATGCTACGAATCTGACACACAAAGCAAACAACAAATCAATAAGTGTCTGCGAGCGCGGATCTCATTTTGATAGTCCATTTTACCCGAGGAAGTCGATGGGTGAGATATTTTTGCAGATATTGGCCCGCATTGGTCCTTGTGGTTTCGAAGCTGGTAAGTCGAATCACACTGGTACATGCGCGAAGTCAAACAGTGATCACAAAGATGAGATGGGGGCTTGGCGAGTCAGATGTGTTGTACAATGTGACCTACATTTTCATACCCACTATTACCCGAGGCATGGGAAAGTTTGGACGTCCCAATCCATGCGTCGCTATTAAAAGTATATCTCTGAGGCTTTAGTCATCACGTTGGGTCAGTACCTTCCTACTAGTCGTAAATATCTCGGTTTGTAAGGGGTACTCAACAGTTTTTGATCACATGCTTCGCGTTCCAATATGCCTAGCGTCTCGGGTAGCTCAAGAAGCATGGCAAGGGTTTCAAGTGCAAAGATGATGGACTTGGGCTCTTTGACCCGTGTGCGTGCAATCAAGAGGCACCTTCGCACGATCTCCCTGATGAGTTTGACATTCTGACTAGCGTTCAGATAAGAACAAAAGATTTGCGCCGCTTCGCGTGCCTATGTAATGCGCCAATGTTTCCTTGTAAGCCTTGTTACAATTTTGGCTGGGTCCCAAACATATTGACTCACGTCACGATTTCCCTGGCCACCAATAAGAGATGCGATACCTTCCACGATGTTATCAATGTAGTCACGCATACTACCACTTTCATCATCAGCGCTCAACTTGAGTAATTCCAACGTTTGAGGAAACGTCCAAGATAGCTCTCTCCAGTGCTCTGCATTATCTCTGCGCATTGATGTTTTAAGAGGTATGACTTCGGTTAATGTCCATTTCCACAATCCTCATACATGTGGAAATGACTCAACCGGTTGAATATTTTGGCAAGAGAGTCGAACCCATCAATTTCAGTTGCCAAGGGTTCGCACAGCAGTCTCGATGTGGTATACCATGCTCGTTCGCGCAGACTATCGATACTTTCAACTGTCTGCTTCAGGATCCCGACCAACACCTCGTTGATCACCTTCCTTGTTACATATCGGGGTATCCGACGTGGAACCCGAGTACAGAAGTCTATCAATGTCTCAAGACATTTCAGACTCGAAGAGCGTACCCAGGATCCCACGTCACCACGTTCGTCAGTGGTATAGTCTCGAACTCCGCTCAAAAAGATGTTTATGACGGCTGAAAACTGCTCAGGAGACACGACTTTGGACATATTTTAGTGATAATAACTCTCCAAGTAAGGTCAAGGTATTGAACAACGCTTATCACTCACGATCCTCGAAGACCTCGTCCAGATTAGTCAGCAAAGAAACGAGAGATTCTATTGCATTTCGTCTCAATTCGATTCTCGTTCCAGTTATCGGTTTCTTGAAAGTGTCAAAAGATAAGCAGCGAGAATTGTTGCACAAAAGAGTGAAAAGTTGTCATTCCTCTGCGATGAATCGAAGAACTGCACGGGAGCTGACTGACCTCCCTATCAGCGCAATTCAATAACATACCGAGCGCCTGTCCAAACAAGGGCCGGGCATGTTCCACCTTGAACACAAAACCACCCAGCAGACGAGCTGCAGCCTGTTTGGAAACCGGGCGCCCCTTTTGAAGTTCAGTTGAAAGAAGCCTGAGTAGTAATTCGTGAAAGGAAACAGACTATTAAAACCGGTCCATCCTGTATTTGCAATCACCCAAACAAGCAAAGCATCAAGAAGAAATCGTACTTGATGTGACCGAGACCCACTCCAACGCTTGAAAATTTATGCAAAACGCGTTGAATAGCAAGATGCAAGGTGTCATCAGGGCGCTTGAGCGCGATAGTCAATACGTTCTTCCAAAAGAGTGATGCTGGGAATTCTGCGGCATCCGGCTGATCCGCTGAGAAACTGTACAAAAGTCCTTCACAGATTCCAATCAGTAGCGGGTTCGAGCTATAAGATTTTAGGTATGCGTCTTGGACGCTCGTGATCGTCATGAATATCTGGTCAGTGAGAGCTATTTTGTCAGCCTACAAGTTCTTTCCATGTCAAGGGTGAACGGATATTTAAGACCTTCTGCCGAAATTTCCAGGATGAAGGCTCCTGATGATGCAGTTTGCCGATTTCAGCCAATGTGAGCAACGTGCCATGGACTTTGTTTATATCCTTGGAGTCGATATCTACAGCCTGCAGCAGGGGACGTCAGCCACACTAGCACAGTCTTTCGGGAAAAGGCAAAGCTGTAAATCATACCATTATCTCGAGGATCGTTTCAGAAATCTGGTTAATTGAGTAGCTAGCAATCTTTCCAACTGACTGGGAAGCCAGTTCACGTATTTCGTTATCCCAGTGACAGATACAGACTGTGATCAAGTGATTCAATATCGACTGCCGATAAACCTCATATCTTTGAATAATAACATTGTCAAAGGCAGGTTGAAGTTATCAGAAAAGGGATATCTACGCACTTGGCGACTTCAGGTGCTGCTATTAAAAACGCAGATCTGCGCAATCCTACGGTGAAAAAGTCCGCAAGTTGAAGAACCTGGATCCCATGAGGAAATACACCCTAATCGAAGCCCGGATTTAGCGGTAAGTACGTGCTCCATATATTCAAGGAGCCTTTCTGTACGATGAAAACTCTTACCAGCCTACCGACGTTCTCTTGAAAAGCTGCGCTTCCCGCACGGCGGATGTGAACCTCGCGATCAAAGAGCGATTGTAAAACCAACTCGATTGCAAGCCGCTCGCCCCAAGGAACAACATCATTCGCAGTGAACGCGCGTCCTATTGACCACAGGACGTACGATGCTGCATCACGTACGCCTGAACCTATATTTTGAACACCCTTCCGCCGCTCAAAATGCAGTGCCTGTATCAATTCAACACGCTCCATCAGCTTTCATAGATCTTACTGTGTAATTATCCGATGGATCACTCAACTCGAATCGTCCAATCCAGCAGCCGCTGAAGACGGGAAAGTGGGAATATCTTCCAGCGCAAAAATTCTGCACTTGCTAAGCAAGCACCGTGCCATGTATGTTCAGATACGCTTGATGAATTGGAGTCCGTCCCCGGTTGATAAGGCCCAAACAAGTCGAGTACGGCATCGCTGACTTGGCATGCAGATTCAGAGGGCAATCGTTTAGCAAGTCGAGCCAGGTATTTGGCTCCTGACCATCGCACTATAGTATCCTTGGTGCCCCGAATAATTTCCATGGTCATCAACATTCGATCCACAAGAGACAATCGATGATCAAATGGCGAACCTTGTCCTCAAGTGCATTCAGGAGTTGCTGGATGATCTCTTCGACCTCTTCCATGGACTCGTGATTGTCATTTCCTGATAAGTGTTGGGGTGCCGACAAACAAAGTATCGCAATGCGGCCAGCTAGCTTGGTGCGTAGCTTTCGGACGGTGATAGTCCTCGACGCAGACGATATGGAATCGACTATGGCCAATGCGCGATACAACTGAGGTATCGCAGCTTGAAGTTGCGACGGAAGGGCTAGCTTGGCTATGCTACATAGAGCCTGTATGATCCCAGTCACCTAAATGAATAGAAGCAGCGGCGAAAACTAAATTCTCTTTAGTTGTGACATCAGGTGGTCCATTTAAACATTTCTTGACGGACTTCGAAAACATCACAGGGCGGTTGACACTCAAGCCGATCCACAACGTAGTCCAAGAACGGTTTAAGGGAGTCAGAGGTCATATCTCGCCTGCAAAGCCAGCATCAGCGCGTTTGATTTAGTGAGACGATCCAGGAAGGAGTAAAAGTATAATGCAAATCTAAGCTTACCTCAGCATCAATCGAGCCAAAACTAGCGCAGCAGCTTCCCGTTCCTTACCAGGTGAGCTGAGAAATTGCAACCCCGTCTTCTGGATATTGTCGCTCGTGTTAAGACCTTGTTGTTGATTGCATGGTTTTTGATCGAAATGCATCAAGTCGAAAGGTATCATGCATATAAGAGATAACCACAGCAGCATTATATACCTAAATTCCCATGATAAAGTCTCGACTAAAGTCGCAGGATGCAGAGATCTCTCGACGGGCAAACTGAAGGTTGCGAGGACCAACGAAAGATCATCAATTTCATGAGGGAAAAATCGCACTATTGGCACAAAGCGCAGCAGGCGAAAGTTGCAGCATCAGCTTGAACGAATTCGAAGTATTCTGGGATGAAACATCCGAAACGTCGCTGACCGACAGTTTTGTAACCTCTCACTTTGGTGAGGAGGTACAAGAAGCGCGAGATGCTCTTGAGATGCTCATTCATGTCCGGTGCAGATTTGGCTTGAATCACTGGCGAATCGGTCAAGTTTGCATTCGATTGAAGATATTCAAGACATCTTCGGAAGTTTGACACCACTGGTAATATAATTCTCTCAAGATATGGATCCAAAAGGTAAGGCTGTTCTTGATAGAGATCGATCTGTGACCGCCAGACCAGTGCGTTTGAACGCGTCAAGCAAAACATTTGAAGCAATGTCAATGAAATCGGGCAAACAGTTGAGCAACAGATAACATGTCAAGCAAGTGAGGTTTCTAGTTCACTTGACCAATTTACAATTTTTGATAACGTGCCGAGTGGTTCAGATCGTGGATCGAGATCATTTGTGTTTGTATCAACGCTCGTCTGCGATACAAATCGATTGAGGGCTTCAAAAAATTCTTTCTCTTCAGCAAACGTGGAAAGGGTCGAATCTGAGTCTTGACCCATCATGTCAGCGTGTGTCAAGGACCAGACTTGGTATGCAGGTAGACTGAGTTCGTGCGTGATACGATCGTTTGGGCTTGCTCGTTGCTTCAGCTTTAAGGACCACAGTCGCAGTGAGTGGTTTGCAAGACCCTTCGATCTCAAAGCGAATGCAAGGTTGAGTGGTGCATACTTCGAGGTTTGACCGGCGCCATGCAGAGAGGACGAAGAAGGCGCGCCGATTGTCAGTTCAGTTTGTACGTAGCGGGGTCCAGAGGCGGGTTGGCCCCGTGGCTACCTTGTGAGACCTTGTGAACCAGAAGTTGAAGCACAAAATCCAATCAGATTTATTTGACCCATTGAATTCTGCCATGGTTTTCTTTTTGCAGGAAGTTGTAGATATTATTGCACACGGAAAGGAAATCAGGAGATTTGATACCCATATCGATCTGGCCAAACTATACTCCAGATAGAATTATGGATTGAATGAATGTATCTGTAGAATGTGTGAATGGCGAAGCACATACTGATGATCATTTTATGAGCCCAGCCTCTGACAAGAAGGTGCTCCGATCCCGGCACAATTTTTGTCTCTTGACCATGCCCGGTGCCACTAGTACACCCTTTTACAAGCAGAAACAAGCCCATGTTATCATAACAGTCAGAGCTGATGTATTCCTTAAGGATCTGGCTGAGGCTCATTCCTCCTCAGTTATACTGCATTAGACATAATAGTAGGTACACTTGTGCCATCATACTGATCTTGGAAAACAGTTGGAGCTTGACATGTGGTCATATATACTAGGTCACAGGTGAGTCTTTTTTCTTTTGACATTTATTTTCATGCTTCAAGTTCTTCTGAAACCTGGGCATACTACTGACCAGATAGACAGATATGATCCAGTTTGAATAGAGGTCAACTCAACAGAAATTCTTAAATCAGTACAAGGATTTGTGGCCAAGAATTTTGCAACAAGCTTTGTAAGAGTTTTCCTTGCCAAATTTTGAAACCTTGGGTGCAACTTCTGTGGAGATTGATCAAAGTTGCATTTAAATTCATGCCTGGTTCAACAATGTTGTGAGTTGTAGAGGTCTGGCCTGTCTGGCCCCCTTTCACAATACAGTTTTCTTGGCAATACCCCATATACACCACGGGGCAGTCGCAGCGTGGATTCCACGTCGCCATTGGGCTCTATAGTGGTTCACGTGTCATTCACGAGAGGCCTGTGACGTGGCGACCGCAAACCATGAACCACATGGGTTTCACATAAGCTTAACTAAGCCCCTCTTGCGCGGCTGCGTCCGCGCCCCTCGAAGAGGGGCTTACAACGGACTCGTACTTTTCGGCAGGAGAGCTCCAAGAATTAAGTCCCTTTATGTTGTTTTTTGGACTTCTCCTCAAATCCTCACCGTAGAAATTTGTGAGCTGCTGGTATGTTTTTCTTCATGCCTTTGTACATTTGCTGGCACAAGTTTCATGAGAAACAGATAGCTCTGCATGCTTTGAGAGCTGTGTCAAGAATGGGCCTTACAAGGCCTTACGTCCTCTTGTAATGGCCTAAGCCTTCTTCATATGCCTTGGATACAAAATTTGAAAGCACTTAAGCACACATATTACCAAATCTTCATCGCATATTTATAACACTTCCCCTCAAGGTGAGACAAACTATGAGGTACCAGATCATGTACAAAAGTGTGAAGAACAACATACGAGAAACTTGAGAAATTCTACGGTGAGGGCTCGAGGAGAAGTCCAAAAAACTACTTAAGGCACCTTAATTCTTGGAGCTCTCCTGCCAAAAAGTACGAGTCCGTTGTAAGCCCCTCTTCGAGGGGCGCGGACGCAGCCGCGCGAGAGGGGCTTAGTTAAGCTTAGGTTTCACAGTACCGCCCATGTGGTAGCGATGTGAACACCACAGTGCTTCACTACATCAACTGGATACGACTGGCGATGTGGCCAGTCGCTTCATGACATTCACCATCCACTCTGGTGACGGTGAGGTGGTCGCAGGCTCGCATTGGCGTGGAGTCCATCCGAATACACTGCCGTGGCTTCAAGAAATTCACCATCCACTCTGGTGACGGTGAGGTGGTCGCAGGCTCGCATTGGCGTGAAGTCCATCCGAATACACTGCTCGATTCCACCAGGTGAGGGTGACATAGAAAGCTGCCACCTAGCACTGACATTGGCTCCACATGATTGCGACATCGCTCAGCTCAACATGGGATCCAAAAAAAACTGCTGACCGATCCAATTTGGATCGATACAGGAGCGGGGAGTGGATTGGTCTTGACCAAAAGCTCAGAAAATGAATTAAAAATTGTAATTTCTCATTCGCTCCCACCCAAAAGGTAAAACTATGTCTGATAAAGCTATGGATACAAATAGAGGGAGACAAAGTATTTGTACAGATGCATGGTCACGATCATGCTAAACTCTGATGGAATTGAGGGACTTCAGATGGGGTAGCGACTTCCACACGCACCTCCGCATCGTTTGGTAAAACAAGGTCGTCCGAGTAAGATTTTTGTATTTCGGTATACAAGCGCACACCATCAAAGATCTTATGATCTTTTATCAAAACCAGTCGGCCAAAACTGAAATGAAGTAAAAGACAAAACTAAGAACGTTGACTAGCATTTCAACAAGCACAAGACAAGGAGTTACTTACGCTTCTGCAAATTCAGCTGAATGTTGCTCTTTGATATCATCAAGCTTCTGATCAATTATTTGCCATTGGCAAATTTTGCGATCCTGACCGGGATGTGCGTAGATGCAAACAGAAGCCAAGCGCTAGATAATGCAATCGTTTTTGAGACGGTGATAGAGTAAGGAAGAAATAAGATAATTTAAGAGAGAGAATCCTTACCAGAAAGGCAATTCGAATGACATGTCCAGGCTTTAAGTTGTTGAAAAGGGCATCAGCACTGATGTGTTTCTTGCTAGGGTAGGTTTTGTGTATCAACTACAAAAGATTCACAATCTTAGTGGTGAGTGACAAATTCATCATGGAGTGCTGAGCGTGTAGAGAAAATCTGAATTACATAGCCACAGAAATCCTTGAGGTTGAAAGGAGGAACACTCGGTGCCACTGCTTTGATAGGCAACACGTTGTGGAGGAGCTTATTGGGAATCCAACTGATGTAAATCTTTTGAAAAGAAAGATAAAGGAGACAATCTATAAGGAATAAGGAATAACGTACTTGTTTTCTAAATGTACTCCGTCCATTTCGTTCAATCTCTTTCAGAGCAACTGATACGGCAGCACCCCCCTTTGAGCCATCCTCGCCAGCATAGTTTTTAGGAAGAACATCTCGTATACCCTCGGCGTTTTTGCTGAGAAGATCAGACTGAAAGAGGTATGGTGTAAAGGGTGAAATCAACACAGAGCACAGATAATTTCAAAGATACATACCAATACTCGGCGCTCAAGGCAATTATTTTGACCATTGGGGCCATCCGTAAGGAGAGTAGTAAATGCCTCTAAGGTGGGGTCAATGAAAAATTGAGCACACAAATTACGACTGTAATTCTACACAAGTATTGGGAAATGTTTATTGTGATTAGATGTGGAAGTAATCAATTGAGATAGCGGAGAGTAACAATAGTGATACCTTGAAACAATCTACAGGAGCCCAGCTGGCATTGGAGTTTTCTGCTTGTACTTCCGTATGAATCATAAACAGATGTTCTAGCCGAGCCATCATTGCAACATTCACAGCAAAGCATTCTGAATCGTCAGTACCCTACGTGATAAGAACCAAGTTGAAAGATTCAATCAATCAGTGGATACAAAGACAAGATGATGTAAGTATCTTACTTACCTCAACAATCCTGGTCACCATATTGCGAACATTGACCGGTAGAGTATCCATTATACTCTCAAAAGGTGACATAGTTTCAGGTGCACCGGAAAGAGATGTGTCGGTGGAATTGTTAGGGTCTTTGAATAGTCCACTAGCAGAATTTTGATCGTTTAAGTCTGAAACATGGTCATCAGATTTACCATCCCCATCACCTGAATGACCAAACGATCCAGCTGGAAGGTAAAAAAAATGAAGACCAAAAGTTAAGCAGGAAGAAGAGGAAAGTAGAACAAAATACTTGCCTCCTGTGTAAGAACCAATCTCATTGTTGCCTGGATTTGGGTTTGGATTTGGATATGGACTAAAACCAGTTTTGCGTGCTTGAAAAGCAGAGGCTTGAAGCATTGAGATGATATCAATAAATGTAGATATCAACGAGTCAGGTCAGAGGAGAAGAGCAAAAAGTCAGTCCAAAGGTCTTGAGGAGATATTCAAATCTGAAAATGGAAAACAAACGAGCTGGAGGCATGGTTGAATTGGAGGCAATGGTGAAGAAGAGTGATGGTAAAGAAGAGATTTCATAAACGGGAGTCAGAATTCTTGATTATATATGACGTCACAGAAATCAAGGCTGTCACCGGTGATGAATCTGAGTGGTTCACAGACCACGTGATCAAAATCCTTCTCAAATGTTTGACTTTGTCATTCTCAAGTGATATGTTTCAAAATAATTTACGTCCCTTTGCAAGACTTGTGCATCAAGAATTCATTGAAACTTCAGCTGCTAATATATTGATAAAAATTTCAATCTTTTGTTCTAACAAAACACTAAAGAGAATAAAACTCATAATTTTTTACTCGGCCAAAATTGGATTGTTTGCCCCTTTCTTACCTTCACTCCTCCAAAAATTCAAACCTTTTTCAATGCCTGCCTTCCATTCTTCTGGAGATACCTCAGTAATATTAATTCCTGCCAATTCACGATGTACCTCTGGCGAATACAAAGAAGCAGAATTAAGGATATACATATTATCTGCTTTATGAGAAGTCATTGGCAGACCACTTGAGGTCACTGTTCGCTCAATGATTCTGGGCTTTGAGCATGTAACCACACATCCTGCTTCAGCACATGCATGTTGCACATTTAACACGCACAAGATTGCCTGTTCAAGAGGTAAAGTATTAGCTTTTTCTTTTGGTGTTTTTCAAATATAGATTGAAAGACCCACTTTACCCTTGACCCATACTTTCCTGCTTCCTTCAACCAAGCCTCGCATCCCATAAAAAGGTATTAGTTGGGTGGTCAAGTCACAGACAGTTAATTCAGCATAACATTGATGCTGTCCTCCTTTGCGATCACCCCAAATCTGGTTCACATATCCTATCTTCACTTGATCATCAGGGTCCTCTAGCTGAATAGGAATGAAACAAATTTTCAAGTGTTCAATTTTATGGTACTGTCACCAAAGGTATGGTAATGAGACAATCTGTGAACTTACTGCTACAAAACATCCAATCTTGACTTTCTGTTCATTTGATAAGTTGATGTGATTAATTGTTGCCCATTCAACTTGATTGCTCAAATTTTTTAGAACATCCGGTACTGTTACTGATGAATTTGATTTGTTGACTTTCAATAAATGTGAGATCAAGTTTATCAACAAATGAACACATTTCCATTTCAAAATTGAGATTTTTCCATGAAGCTTACAATGTGCAGTCAATTCGGGTACTTTATCCCAGTCTTGATCCCAGCCAAGCATCTGCTGAATGACTCGGTTTTGTTCAAAAACCTTTAATACCTCAGATCCAGCTCTCCTCATCGAGTTGTATCTTCTATCCTTGAATCTTGAACCTGATAGTATCAATCGTAATAGCCTCAAGTTGTTGAATGTGATAGCAATGTCTCTGCTTGGACTTTGTCGGTTTGAATGAACTGAAGCCATTCGAACTGCACCATTGAAGCTTTCAAATTTCTCGGTTGCACAAAGACTTGAAGGACCAAATCGGCGAATTGATTCAACAAGGTGTAGGAGCATATGAAATTTTGGCTTGTTTGACCATCGAGCATTGCTTGATATCAATTCCAATAAAAACCGGCTGACAATCTTTGAAAGGTTCTCTTCATACTTGTGTGTGTTTGTAGTCTTAGTCTGTAGTGCATATGAACAAAGATGACAGAGCAAAGTCCAGAGCCTCCGCTTCTCTGGAGTAAGAAATTCAAATAAAACAAATGGAGCGGCTTGGACCACCGCCCGTAATTCCTTACCAACTAAGCTCTTGTAATATGTGATCATCGTGTTAGGCTGAATAGGGGGAACACTGAGTCCATTACAATCAAAAGATTGCCATCTTCCCCGGATCTTCTCGTGTTCAGATTTTGGTATCTCGTCCATAGCTTCACGGTTGAAGTATTTCAAGATACCCAGGAGTATAACATGAAGAGTCTCAACTGGGGTGTCCGAATGACCGTCAAAACCTGTTTTTATATAAATTCAATAACACTTTCTCAATGAACTACAAGAATAGCTATTGATTCAAAATGTTATGGTCAGATCAATACGCACCATCCAATCTTAGAAAGGGGTTAAATAATCTGTCACCCATTTCCTCCCCTAGTTTCAACCAAACTTCATAGATTTCTTCAAGAGATGAATCTGCAGAATGCATTTCACCTATCCTTTTGATAAACTCAGCATTTAAGCTATCCCGTATTCCCCATTCCTTTGCAAGCTGTTTGATTCAAGATTTCTGTCCAAACTTGTAAACCAACCTCCATAGTTCCTTTGTTCTTTCCGCAGTTTCATGCCAATTGCGTGCAAGACGGTGAGACTTTTGATTCATGTTTTTTTTGTCAGCACACATTCTATCCAACTATCTCCTTACATGATTTAGACACTATGAACTTACAGTATTACCATGATGATCCACACCCAAAAAACCTTCAAGGAATTCTTTAGATTTTTTATCTTCCATTTCATCGACTTGAAGATTGCACACTCGACAAGGGCTTAAAGTTATTGTTGGGTTTACTGTATTAGATATTTCAGCATGCATCGGGGAATCTCCCAGATGGCATAGTACCACCAGCATGACTAGCACTTTTGAGTCCGAACTGGCATCATACGCCTCAAAGCCTTTGGTGTTTGATTCACTAAGATGTCGATTTGTTATCATTTATCTATCCATCTCAACAAATGTAATCAAACGTAAACTCACTTGATCTTGTCTATTAAATACTCTCCTAATTCCAATGCTGATGCCGTATTTGAGGTGGAATTGAAATGCATGTTGATTCTTGATTGGTAAGTTTAGGAGGTAATCCTGACAACGTGCAATACAATGACATGTGCTTGTTCCATTTCT
>NW_006768765.1:1186384-1230369 GCF_000204055.1 Melampsora larici-populina 98AG31 | reverse complement strand
TCAGGTATGTATCATCAGAATCAAGGTTATTGGAACATGTTGTATGACTTTTCCATTAGCTCGTGTTCGCCAAGGGTTTGGGAGATCAACTTGAAATGCTTCGTCTAAAGTATTACCTGAAAATGCAAATTCATGTTTTCAGCCCATTATTGCAATGGAATTGGACACAGTTAAATGAAATCATACCACCGCTTTTCAACACCCCACAATCCTTCAGTAATCTACCATCATCCAACACTATCTCAGTATAACACCTCCTGAAATCCTTCACTTCAACAGTTCTGTATCTATCTGATTCAAATTCAGGTTCATCTAGCATCCACATTATTATATCACCAGTATCTTTATCTTTTGAGCTATCTATTCTTAGACACTTTGCCATGATACCTTTCTCATTCTGAAAGAAAAAGATTGGTGCTACAATACATCCCTCTGAAAGTTGAGCTGGCTCATATATGTAGTAATGGCTATCTTTATATTCAATCATCTGCACTCTAAGTTTCTTTGACAACCCAGCTCTCCACTTCCATGATTGTGATAGCCAATTCACATTACCGGTATCAGCCGACTCAGGAATGCACATCAAGTGTGGCCGTACTATAGGATTAGCTAACTCCTGTAAGTAAGCATATGGAATCATTTATGGATCAATAACTCGTTCCATTGTTAAACTTAATAAGATCAGAAAACAATAACTACTCACCTGCGCCACGATTTCTTGAATGTCCAAGCTAAAGCAAGGATTGCCAAGGGGGCTTGTATTCTGTACAACGTTGAGTCCCAATCGTTTGCGAAGATCATTACAAATTTTACGAACTGATGCCCAGTTGGGTATATTAATCCCACCTATCTTCACTATCACTCGAGTTATCTCATAGTCTTGACGGGATGTTGTCCTTCTCACTGAACCCATGAACAACAGACCCATAAGATGCTAGAGTTAGATTGCAGAGTCAGCATCATCATGCAAATCATGGTAATGAAAGCAAGTTAATTACCTCTTTCTTTTCAAAAGGGTACCATTTGTTTACTTCTTCATCATCATCATTTTCCAAAGCAAGAGGGATCTCCTCTATTTCCTCATCATCTTCTTCACTGTTGATGCTGTCGTGGTCGTCATCATGGGGAGGTGCAAGGAAGTTTTGCCAGTTGAAAGGTCTTAGATCCTCTTTGTCAGATTCGTTTCCAGTTGGACTGGCAGCCTGATCTCGTAAAGCCTGAAGCCAAGCTGTCATATCAACTTCATTGGCCTCATCGATTTCGTCTGCTGGTCCAGCATCAGGCACATGAATATCGTCTGCAAGCGCATCCCACCCCACATCATCTGCCACCATCCTACGATCTTCAGCAGTTAAACCAGCTACTCAAATATTCCTTTTTCTCTGAGCTTCTTCCGCACCTTTAACTTTGGATTTGTGAGTTTTACCGTTTGAATGGCCTGCTTTATCTGTGAAACCCCGACCCTTGCAAAGCCGACATTGGAATTTGTTGCTTCCAGGTAGTTTATCGAAATCTATCAACAGATCAAAAAATAAACTTCATTACAACACATAAATCACATATGTTAGCTTACATTTATCGGCTTCTGAAGCCATCTTCAAGGTACTCAATATAGAGGTTTTCTTCAAGAAAGACTTGTACAATATGGATTGTGAGCTTTATCTTTCAGATCTGGATGATTGGAAAAGGAATGTTTTGTTTAAACTGACTCGTTCTTGCACAGGATTTGTTGATTGCTTGATTTCCCACAGTCCTCTATTCTATCAATCTTACTTTGTTCAAAACTTGCCACATCAAACTTTGTGTGGTTTTTTTGAATGTTATTTCAATACACATCTTGAAAAAGTGCAGTACAAGGAAATTTTGATAATTAGGATCGGCAGGATGTTCACGATTATTTCACTCCTTGTTTCAAGGAGTGAATATCATTTCTGTTCATCCACATCTAGCTCAACATGAGCCAAAGGTTGGAAAAGTATCCCATATGGATGCAAAGCAAGGCTTAAAATTGATAGAATAGTATTTCCAAGGCATGACAATTTGGGGGAAAGATTCAAAAAAAGGAAAACAAGCCAGTGCTTGAGAAAATCCATTTTCAGGGGGGAAAAAAATCAAAACTAAAGGTCATCGATACCCATGTTTTTTCAGCCAAATTTTGTCATCTTTTTGCGTGCCTCCTCTGGATAGCCAGCCCAATACAGTTCTACAATACTCTTCCCATTCCTCATCATCCTTCTCACCACGCAAGTTGTTGACTTGACTGATTCTTTCTACCAAACGTTCATTGATCTGACAAGCACAGCCAAAGCGAGTGACTTTTCCTCTTGATGGGACAACTTTGGCATTTTTGACATCGTAAGTCTTTGCTGCCGAAGTGTGGTGATGAATGTGGCTGGCCCACAGTGCCTCAACAACACCATCACATGCATCGTAATCAACTGTGATGTTGTAGTCGTCCAAATGAAAACTGCCACCAACAACATTTCCTTGATACTCATCGTTTTTTAAAGAGTACAGTTTCCCAGTTTGGCGATTGATACGTGCGAAAAAACCAAAGGCATACTGAGTAATATCGTTGTCGGTATGAGATGCATTGACAAACTCGTCAAAGGTGACAGCGATGTTTGAAGCAAAGACTTGCACATTAGGTGAGACATAAAATGATTGTCCGGCCCAAGAAGGTGCACCAGTACTTGCGGCAATTTCAGCATTAGATTTAAAAGCATAGGAGGATAATCCAGAAAATCGTTCTGCAAAGAAGTCCTCAATTGCTGGGAGATTTCCTTGACAAGTGAGATCTTCTTGCATTTTCCAAAGCTTTCCACCTGTGGCTGCATTGAAAGCATATGTAGCTGAAAGAGTATGTCATTAATATTGATGCTTGATTGAACATAATTTGAAGAGAAATAAGCTAACCTGCTTTAACAAGCCGGTCAAATCCAGGCCTGAAACCAGCACAATACATCTTGCCATACTTCTTTCGATCAGCTTTAGCTTTTTTGGCAGCACCGTTTGTCTTGCAAAGTCCACGTGCTCGAGCGTGTTTATAGACAGTTGAAATTGAATGGTTGTACTTTTCAAAAAGAGCCACATTTTCAGGAGTTGGCTCAACAAATCGAAAAACCCCTAATAATTGAGAGGTGTCGGCATCGAGACAAACAACCGTTCCATGATAGATTCTAAAAGGAGGATTTTCAAATTTCTTGAAAAAGAGGAATTTTGTTTTGGGTGGCAGACCATATCTTTCAGTGAGCTCAGCAATCTTGGCACTTCCATGGTTGGGTGGTGGGCGATCTTGTTTTTTTTTCTCAGCATTCTTCCGTTTGGTACGATTTTTGCGAGAAAGAATGGTACTCGGAGACTTATGTTTAGGTTTCTTAATCACTTCATCCATTATTTTAAATCTGTGACACTTGCTCAAACTTTAGCTTCAGGGTTATGCGTCGAGATGAGCTCAAGGTTCGAAGCAGGAGTCTTTGCAAGTGTCACAGCTTAAAACAATGGATGGAGGAAAAAAGCACCTAGAATGCTCTGAACAATGATAATTGGGTTTAGAGGGTGATTGAGATGATAATCAAAAAATCGATGAATTGATTCTCGTGATAGAAGAAGGAATAATTGAAAGATAACAAAACAATGATTTGAAGGAGAATAAATTCTGAATGTTAGTTGTTGATGAATATTCAACAAATGGGACAAAGATCGTTCCCACTCGAAAACATTCTCTATGACTGGGTCAATCTCAAACTGGACCGAAAGGGTCTTGACCTGAAACAACTGTGCCTGTCATGCCCACTCGGTCAATTTTCAAAACGCCCTAACTCCTGGACTTGGTTCCCTGGTTTGTGATACAAGCCGCGGAAACCCTTGGGATTGAAGTTCTTGATCCAAAACGCAGATTGCTCAGGGTGCCCAAGGTCACCTGCTCTATACGGCTACGATGAGGTCCTCAGGTGATCTCATCGTGGGCAGAGCCGATGCGATGTTCACGCGGCGATCGACGTGGCCAACGTGAATCTGTTCACCACGGATCGCGACGTGATTGTAACGCGGTTTCACCGCTGCTGGCTGCGACATCGCATCCATGCGATTCAAACTCGCACAGCGTTCAACATCGCTGGGTTCCACCTATGATTCAAGTCGGCAGCTCTGTGAAATTCACGTAGCCCTTCACCGCACCCTGGCAGCCCTCTTTCGCTCAAAGGCTGCCCCGTGGTGTACCCAATAAGCCATACTCTGGCTTAACCCATATTTTTCCAATCTATATTTATCATGGGCGGGAAAAACAGTCAAAAAACCAATAGCTCTTAGCATTCCCCATGATCCTTAGATTAGACTCACACTGCAATCTAGTTAATTATTGGATAGCACCTTCATCTCTTCATCCCTAGTCCCCGTCGTGTACTGGTTTATAACAAAGCCTCACATACCAACGAGTTATGTGGTTTTATATATACATACACAGTGAGAAGATTAGGAGGGCTCAGGTCAAGATTTTTGCAGCCTTGTCCTAAAAAATTGGGAAAAGTTATTGACAGTACCAGACTGTAAAACATTTTCCCAATTTGTAAAAAAAATTGTGTTGCCAAGCAGCAAATTTACACCAATTTATGCAAATTTGCTGATCAAAAGAATTTGGGATGTCTCAAAACTTCTCCCAATTTTGTAAAATTTTGTGTAAATTTTATGATGCAAATTTTTACAAATTTGAGAAACGTTTTTGATGGTCAAAGCAGTAAAATAACTTGACTTGAGCCCCCCCTATTTCTCACCATGATGCAAAAGTCTGTAATTTTATGTGACTTTTTCACCAAAGTGGGTGTTTGATGTGCTTATCCTCAAACCACCAAAAAATTGGGCTCAGAGGGACTCTCTGTACTGTTCTGAACACCAAACCTACCATACATAAGCATAAAGTTTTGGAGCAAACATCACCATATACAAAACCCATGCAATCAGAACCCAAGAGTGCTCCAGTTGAGGCTTGTGACCAGATTTCCAATATTGGCGGACCTCAACTCTGGTCAAACCAAAAAATCTCCTAATTCCAATGTTTTTCATCACATACCCCACCTGGAATAATTGTTTGTACAGGGCCCAATCACCACTTGCATGGGGCTGGGGTAACCATGTTGGCTGGGGTTGGCTGGGTCGTGAAAGCAAACTTGAGCGTGGAAATGCTTTTTATAGATTGATACATTTTGATCCTAACCCAACCCTCAGAGTGTATCTTGATATCTGGTCATGAATGTTGTATCATGCGTGTGTTGAGGTCAAGTCACTCATAAGTATCAGCTCTTTTGCTTTCCTCCTCGTTCAAACTGTTTGATGCAACTTCGACGAGGAAGAATGACTAAACCGGGTGGAGCATGAGCTTAAACAACTGTTCTGATATGCCTATGGAACAATTGTTTGGGTATAGATATGTGGCTTCATTTTGTAAAGATGATCAATATATCCATTCCAGCATCTCACATATCAGTCTCAATATCTTCTGGATAAGCTAAGAAGTGATTATGTTTTTACATCCTCGCACCTTCGCGCATGAATCAAAGATGTGGAACACCCTCGAATGTTGGATGTCAACAATTTCACCGAGACGAATTGATGGCTTCGGAGGCTGTGTCCCAAGCAGAGGGCGATATTTTGATGTGTTATGTTGATTCTGTGAAACGGCACAGTACTGACAGCAACAATCGAATGAAGAGTGATGGTGGATTGGTAAGTCCCATCTAGATTACTGCATCATATCAATCATCACAATCAAAATGTAGGTATACAAAAACTTATAAACAAGGAGGTAAATTAGAGATAAATACAAACGCAAAGCCTTTTCTTGCCAGTTATCAAGTAGGCTTAGCGGTTCCTTCTTCTATAGGGTGACTCAGTTTATGACTAGCTTCAAAATATCTACCAAAGATCGAAAAGAAAGACAAATCATCAGTTCATAGATACAAATGTTTCCGCTCAAAAGATTGATAAATCAAAGGATAAAAGAAAATCACTAACCGATTTGGATGAGAGACGCTTTCAGTTTGACCTACACCTTGACCTTTTTTAACTCCATATTTCTTGTGATGAACTTCAAAAACACAAGTACAAGATAAATGATAAAGAGAAGATTTATTCCAATTTAAAATATCTTTAATTTCATTTGAATTTGAATTTAAACCATAAGATTGAGTTAAGAATTGAGTTAAATTCATTGGAGTGAATTGTTTAAAAGGACAACCATGTGAATCGGATGGACCTGCTCCATTTTTGATGATTGTTGTACATGGCATTGGTTGGTAATTTTTTCGACTTCCTTCTAGACCATAATTATGTCGAATACCGTATCGATAATCTTTACGAAACTTGTCATCAGAAACATTACAAAAAGCTTTTCTCCAAAAGATGAGTGCTTCGTCTACTGGTAAGCCAATTCCCTATCGAATTCATAGATCACCGTGACCGCATGAAAACAAAGTCAGTGAAAAATCCTTGTAAGAAAAGTCATAGATAGATCCGAGAAAGGGATTCGATAGGAAAAAGAATTTGAAACATTACCTTTAAGAATAAATTAAATTGTTGTCTTCCTCCATATTTCAAATGTTTGTCTTTTCGTAAGATATTCCATAAATGTCTCATACAAGGTGGGAAATGTTGTTTTGCGAGATCATCAACCATATCTGATGTAAAGACTGTACCATCAGGATCACTTGGATTCCTTGCAACGTACTGTGAACCAGAGATTCCAGCTAAGAAGTTAAGAGAAAGATGTTCCAGTACGGGTAATAGTCTTGAGTCTTCGTCGAGGTCGGGAAGATGCTTCGATGTGATCTGCGATGGATTCAATTTGATCAGGCTGAGATATCAGGAGATCAGGCAGAGAAATTACTTACTTCCAATGCTTTTTTCAGACGAGATGAAAACTCTTGAAAGATTATAGAAGCCTGATCTTTTGAAGACACGTATGCATAACCAGCTTTCAAGTATACCTTTCTTGATGAAACGAGATCTGGAACTTTTGTCCAACGAACCTGTGTACAAAAGATGCAAATGATCAGTCATTGAAAATTTAAATGCATCATAATTGACTATGAGGAAGAGGTACCTTGTAATATGTATCTTCATTAGGATCTTTCATCATTGTCTTGATATGTGTTACTTCGTTCTGATCAACTTGTTGCCAATCGATCTTTATAGAAGGAATAAATTTGATCCTTTCTAAAGTGTCTTCTGTCTCAAATCTGAATTTAAATAACAAAGTTTCAGCATTCACAAATCGAGATCTAAGTTCTTCACTGTCTTCGAATCAAACCAAATTGAAAAAAAGATATCAGTCAATGATTTAAAATTGATAAGATAAATCCAAAATGTTTCTTACGATCTACAAAAAGCTAATCTGAGGATATAATGAGAATAATGATCGATTTTTCTTTGTGAATCTAAATCTACAGATTTTGCTGTATTTGCAGACAATGGTAAACATTCTTTACATCTATTTGTTAAAATCGGTTTAAGTTCTTCAAATGATCGATTTCTTGATAAACCATTTTCGATTTCAGCCAAAACTAATAAATTGTCAAACAAAAAAACCATCTATGAGTTGTTTATTCGAATCATCAGTCCTTGAAATTTCAGATTCTCTTTGCTTACCTTTAAGACGATTTATAGCCCAAGTTTCGAATTGATCGATTGTGATGTCAGTAGTAGGAGGTTGAGAGTAAAAGTTCAATCGAGTTTGATATTGTAGTGTTGATAAGAGAGGATCATTGAGACTGTTGGATTGAATACCGATTCCAAGTTCAGCACGAGCTTTTGAGTTGAACATAGTCTCAGTCTTGGTCTTGATAAATGAAGTTGATGGAAGTGGCTTGACTGTTGGATTCGAAAGCGCCCACCGTGAAGTTTGAAGGCGCGACAAGTTCAAGTACATGTCACGTGATCATCCTACTACAACATGTTACACGCGAAGTCAACGATTCACAAGAAGGAAGATGGCCAGATTGAAAGCTAGAAGAAAAATGTGTATGACTCTTTCCTATCATATGCTCATCTTCAATTCACAAGGGAAATTTCGGGAAAGCTCAAGGCACTGGAAAGATATCTGGGTTTGCGATAGTATTGATTACACATTCTTGACAAAAGCATATAGGAAGGTATATATAGCTTAATGATAACTGGTCATGAGTGAGGAATTATGAAGACAAATTGAAAATATCACACTTGATTTGAAGACTACTAGATAGGTAATAACAGAAAAAGTTTTCACATTAAACCTCCGAGTCCAGCAGGCTTATCAAGCTTGGCCCTTTTGTGGTGTTTGATCTACAAACTCCAAATTCTTTCCCAAGATTTGGAGTCAATTCCTATATTTTTTGTCACAAACCTTTTGAGAAAACAGGTAAATTCCAACAATTTTTGCCACAAACTATGAGTCATTCACAGTAAAGATATCACATTGTTAGTGAGATGATTGTGTGTAAGTGAAGTGAGAAGGGTTTGAGTAGATGAGTTATTTTGCAAACAAACAACATTGAACACACACACATATATGTATAGAGAAGTAAATGAGAGAGAAAAACAGGAAAACACTAATGAGTAGAGATCTTACCTATGAGTCATTCATGGTAAAGAAATTATGTTGTTGGTGATGTGATTGCTTGTAAGTGAAGTGAAAATTGTTTGAATAGATGAACTATGTACTCACAGGAGCATTTTATGAGAAAAAGAGAACACTGCTAAGAGCATCAGCACCGGGACCTGTCACCTAGCAAACAAAACTCAATTGGGAGCCTGTACAAAGGGTGGTTGACAGAATATGAGGTGTATAACCAGTCTCCTGGCAACTTGTAAAAAAGGAGAAACTTGAGGCTGAGCAAAACAATGAAAGATAAATTATCAATAACCCGCTGTGGTCCAAGTTTGTGGTGATATTGGTGGCAGAATGTATTGATAGAACTGATTGGAGAGGTGAGAGGTTGGGCAGTGCTCCAATCAAGCGGTGAGAGGTCAGACAGTGTTCACCTTTGGGGGCTATTTTGATTATAGTCGTCCAACCATTCCTATGAGGTCCCATCACATTTTTACTTGATGAGCAAACCATACAAGCGGTTTACTAGGTTGGCTGTTGGTGCCTTGGATTTCTTCCCACACCATTGGTAAAAACAGTGTATTTTGCTATTTGGTTGGTCCAGTGCTGGAGAGTATAATCAGGACCCTGGAATGCCCCTATAAAGGGTAGTGATCTAAAAGAGTCCCTTTTTGACTTCTGTGGAGTTGAAAATTATGGGATTATATGTGTCTCACTTTGATTCTGCCCATTTCTGCCCAGTTCTTTTTGTGATCCATGCCAGCCTTTGACAGTCTCAAGAAATTCTGAGGAAAACTTAAGACCCTCTTAGGGATATGGGTGGAGCCAGGAACAGACTTAGCCATTTGGCAGGGGTGGGGATCTGCGGAAGTCAAAAAGGGACTTTTTTAGATCACTACCCTTTATAGGGGCATTCCAGGGTCCTTTATAATCATCTCTTTCTTTCTTTTTAGAAAAGAAGAAACATATAAACAAACTAAACCATCTTACAATCTTGCAAGAGTTTACTGTACAAACTGGATTGTGATCCCATTATATGTCAGACCATTACACATTGGAATCTGGATGAAGATGAACAATTGATGTTCAGAGGATGTTTCTGGATGGATGACAGTAATGCTTAATGTGGTGGTAAACCAAGAGAGTCTAAGATGACATGAATTCTCAATGTGGGTGTGTGACTATCTGACCCTTCAAGACCCATCAGACAGTCAGTCATATTACACAAAGAGTTAATATCACACCCAAGGATAGACAGTAGCGCATAGTGACATATCAAATCAGACAAGAGACACATATCAGATAGAAATCATAACAACATATCATAATACCAAAACCAAAGAGATCACAATTTGTAACACCATAGCAACACACAAATCAATTTGCCAAACACTAACTGAAACATGGGTAAAATTTGAGGTCAAATTCAAACATCTTTTGTCACAAAGCTCAATAGTGGCATTCCTGGGTCCTATGCAATCACATAATTTGGGTGGAAGACATTTGGTATGCATTTTGACTGGGTATACTATTCAGTTGTCAGATTTGGCATTAAAGGGAATCAAGATTAGAGATTTTTTGGATGCACAGTCTATGCAGTATGCAATTGCATGGACTGGAGTGTTGTGAACCAAGTTCATGGTGGTCAAGACTCAAGAAGGTACAAAATACTGTTTACTTGATGCCAAAAAATAATCACTGTACCAACTTTAACCCATGATTTGGTTCTCAAAATAGGGTATATACATATGGGCAACACCTGTTTTGGAAGAGATGCCTAAATATGGCTGGGGCTATTAATGAGCATCATTTCACAATTACCTTTGATTTTAACACTTGTACAGAAATAGGAAATATTAGCCTGAAGTCCCTTAGATCATGCCCAATGCACCACAATTTGTAACCCCATACCAAGCAGGCATGTCACATACAATGGGGTCAACACAGCAACAGATACAGTACTGATATTATCCCGGAGAGTGCTAATTTATGATAATAAAAAGTTGTCATACCAGCTCTGGCCTCACTTTGATTGGGGTTTCCCCTTGAATATGGGTAATTTGGGACAATGTCTCACATCCCAAAAGATGCCCCTGGGCCAGAGATATTGATCACATATATTTCTTTTTATACACCATGTGTGATACTCAAGATATACATATGTAAGTATCTGGCCCAACATGACATGAATACTCCTTGAGCCTCAGGGCAAAAAGTAGGAAAATGTACATTTCCACAGCTAACAGGTATGCTGAGGGTCTCAGATGTGTGGCATCTGATAGCCTGTATCTGTGCACATCTTTTGCATATGTCACAGGTCTGGTACCATGCTAGACAGCTTTACAAGGTGATGGTATCCAAAACCATTGTTTTGTTGGTATGATCATTTAGCGCTCTCCAGGGTCCTGTACTGATACTGTACCTATGGTACCAGTATTGTACTGGGCTGGTGGTACTGCAATGTTAGCTTGTACTGTACCTGAAGCTGTCACCACATTAGGGGTCAACTCACAGTACCACACCTGGATTGTAGAGCAAGTATGGTACTGTACTGGTACTGCCAGACTTAGCTTGTTACAATACTGTACCATACCCGGACAAGTACTTTAGAGTACTGTATCTGTACCATTGCTAGTACCACAAAATCTTGTGGCATCAAAAAAATGAGAAGAGACCCGTTTTCATAATATCAAAACAATAAACAAGTAAAAACACAAGAGACAAACATCACCAAGAGGATAAAAAGGACAATGAGCCAAAAAGGATAGAAAAAGAGGATACAAAATAGGAGAGGTATGACCATAGGGTTGACCCTGCCTTATATGTGCCTTCCAATCATTTGCCAAAGAATGGTTCATGGCCTCAGTTGCATTTGCAAACTTTGCCTTCATTTCAACACCTTCAACCAACCACACACACCCGGAGACCAGCCATATGATGGGTAACAGCAAGAGGGAGCTGTGGTCAGTGGTGCAAACATTGGTGGCCAAAGAGAATGTTCTGCCAATGGCACATGAATGGCACATGCCATAGGGTTGATTGCCAAGTTATCTTGTGCAAGGTGGGCAAAAATGGGATACTTCTCCTCATTCACCTGTGAATAAGATAGCCATCAGTCACTGGTCAAAGGGTTCCAAGAACACCTACTTCCAGCAGAAAAAATAAAAATCTGACACTTTTCACCAACACCGCCAACATAGATGCCTTGGATCAGGAGATCCAAGGTATTGTCAGATGAAAATCCTTGAACGGATCTTATCCAAGGTTTCTGTCTGAGGTATCATTATGCGCAAAAGATTACCTCGGATCAAAACCTTGGAAAGCTCCTGTCTGAGGTTTCAGATCTGAGAATGCCTCAGATTTCCCAATCTGAGGTCAATATGTTGGCAGTGCAAATTGGACCCAAATTGTGAGTTTTTTTGTAGCTGATTCCACTCTATACAGCTATTCCAGGAATTGGTGTCATGGTTGTGTTAAAGTAAAAGTGTAAATGTTACAAGTCAGATTTCACGATTTATGATCTTTCACAAATATGTATTTCTTTCTCATTTCTAATACTTGACATGTGTGTGATTGTTACGCTTGCAAGAATATTTGTACTTGTTTTAAACCTAACTATATTCATCCTGTACAGTTCATATACCTGATGGAGCAGCGGATTCTGAATTCTTCTTTCCTCATCCAAGTTAATCTCATTACTTCTTGGATGAAGGTGAGTAATTCAGTTTCGCGGGATAGGTTTTAGATTCAAGGTTCTCATTCTGAATCATACCAATCCCTGCTCCGTCAGGTAAGTCTCTTTAATGTTTTGTTTGTTTTCATATTAACTTTTAGATAGTTTAATCATGTGATGGAATAATAAAGCTGATCCAAGTTAACCTCATTACTTCTTGGATGAAGGTGAGTAATTCAGTTTCGCGGGATAGGTTTTAGATTCAAGGTTCTCATTCTGAATCATACCAATCCCTGCTCCGTCAGATTTGTAACAGGTTGCACCAATTCCTGGTCTTTTTCCCCCCAGCGCCACCAGCAAATACAGGCGGTGGGCCGTGCAGCGGGGTGAAGGGCAGTTCAGCCCTGATCCGAGAGGTACCCATACTCAAACCCCGTAATTTGCATGTGAAAATTTTTGCCATGTGGATTTTTTTTCCCACATCCAAAACATTCACCCTTCCTCATCATCCATTGCACCACCTGCTCATCCCTAGGTTTATTTCTCCCCTTTAAGTTTCATGGAGAGAAAACCCTTGTGCTGAATCTTCCGCAACCTCATTCTAGTGATGTGATCTCCACGCGGTCCATATGACGTTGGCATCAAGGTCCTTGTGGTGCAGCACCTCCGCACTGGTAAAACAATCAAACAAGTCTGGAGGCTGTTGAAGTCCCCAGTCAGCGCACAAACATTATCCTGTTGGCACTCCTTATATTGACGTACCTACTTGGTAATTCACAACCCTGAAGATTACCGTTGCCTTGAAAGAATCACCCGTCTGGGCAACAAGGATCAAGATTTTATGTTGTAATTACTGGACAGCAATCCAGCTCTGTATTTAGACAAGTATTGATTCACGGTTTATCGATGTACCGGCAAATGGGTTGTGTTACAAACCATCACAAGTGACCCCAAGGATTGACTCCACCTGACCCGCAAGAGAGCTAGTACTGTGCACCCTAACCAGAGTCCGTCAAAGAGAGCTAAGTACCTATATGCAGCTGGTGCTCTGAATCCCAACATGCTTGTGTTCCTTGGTCAGTTTTTTTTCTCCATGATGTTTTTTAAATCAATACTGCATAGCTGACTTATCTATTGAGCCATTCAGACAAGTGCTTGGTTCAGGAAAGACATCTTGGCAGGATGTCTGGCCGCGCTGGAAAAGGTGAACGGACAACCCGAATTCCTTGGAGTCGTGGGGGAAACGGTACTCACTTCTACCAGCAATCTTCCAAGGCGGTGTCTCAGCTCTTGACTGCCAAGAAGGCAGCTACTATCAAGGTGACTTTGAGGTATTCCTCAAACATTGTTTGGTAAGCTTGTTTTCTCATTGATCATACCCATAATCTTGTATACTGACTGGTACTTTGCATAGTTTCCTATGATGAACCCATACCCGCAGGCAAACTCAGTGCTAGTGATGGATAATGCAAGGATCCACAACGGTGGACGGATTGATGAACTTGCTGAAGAACAAGGCATCCACATCTTGTACCTCCCGCCATACTTGCCTGATCTCAATCCAATTGAGAATGCTTTTAGTGTGCTTGAGTACAAGTTTTGACACACCCAAATCCTCATTCAAACCGCCACTGAAGACAAAATTGATGTGATGATGGAGACTACTTGGAACTTGTTTACAGCTCAGCTCATGCACAAGTTACATGCTGTATGTGGGTACTGGATCTAGGAGTTTTATTTGAAATGTCTTCCTCTTGCCTTGATAGAAATGAATATGCTGTCAAGCCTTTTCATATCCCACTTGTTCTAGAAAGACTTACCGTGCAAAGACCCCCATCAAAGATAGAATCTTTCTGGTGAGAGTTAAGACTGGTCTTTTGAAATGTTCCAAAGACAACATTTTGCAATTTGACATGTTGCAAAGTGGAGAGATATGTCAAAAATGAGTCAACAAGATTGAAGTTTGAGATAATGCACTCAAAAGACAAGACTCCAGTTTGTCATCTTGGAAAGTTAAAGCCAGATGTCCAAAAAAATATTCCAATTGTTTGTGCAAGTGACATAACACACTGAGGGACAAACAAAAAAGGCAACTTGGGTAGAACTCTGCCCAACCTTATGAATTGCAAGAGTCTCAAGATGTCAGGAGGCACATTCAGGAGATATGAAAGTGCAGTTGAGATCACATATCTCATTTCAGCATGTAGAGGTTTTACAAGCAACAGCGTTCACCAGGCATGACTGGAACAAAAGAAGCGCAACACAAACGTTTTAGGTGGGATATTGACTTATTGATTGATTAGGGTTTGCACTAGACCAAAAACACAAGAGTGAAGAAACATGTCACAAAAGATTAAGAAACAGATGACAACATCCAAAGTGTTCAAAGATTGATTTGTTTTGATCACATAATTTGGTCTTGAACATTCAAAATGAAGAGAAACATTTCCAATAAAATCAAGAAGACTCCCAAGCAGATTTCAGTGATTGGTTATACTAAGGAACAGCCTTGTAAAGGTCATCAGCACAAGCAAACACTATCCCCATACTTTGGAAACTTTCAAACGAGTATGTCTTGCGGTCCAAAGGACTACTAAAATTGTAAATTCCTTTGTCATTTAAGATGTCCCAAGTTTTCCTCATCTCCGGCTTGATACCCGCAAATATGAGGAAGTCTTTGAATTAAGGGATCTCGGGAGGCGGCAATGATCGAGTGGTATCAGATGTTGCAATGACAGGCGGTCCGGGAACAGGAAGGGCTGGTTGAGAGGGTGTAAAAGTGGCCAAAGGGAATGGCAAAGGGAATGGTTGTGAGGGCGGGAAAGCACCCAAAGGGAAAGGTGCACCATAATAGTTATGATACACCACCATTCCTGAAGTGGCATTTGGCTCCGCGGGTCCTGGGTTAGTTCAACCATTCAGCCGGGGGTTTTTTTTTCTTGTATTTGGCCAAGGGAATCCAACAGAAATCTGGTCACTTGGAAGGAGGATTAACCTCATTGACACCAGCAACACCTTCAGCCAAGTCAAAAGCAAGTGATGATGAGCCAACCAGGAAATAAGTGTCACTGGGGAAGCAAGAGAAACTCACGCAATCACTAACCCACATGCGTATGCACGCAATGCTGAACACGACACAGAGATTTGGGTCTTTTGGATTCAGCGCTTAGGTGAAGTCCTTGGAAAACCGTCCCCACAGTTTGCAAAAGTGATGCTTGCCATTGCTCAAAATTGTGGACCATTCAATCAGGGTACACGTCAGCTCAGGTGACCTGTGAGGCTAGCAAAATCAAAAAAGAAGCTTACCCTGGCTGAGTTGTCTGATTCCGGGTGAGCTTTAGAATCAGAAGAAGGTACCTTAGGGGCAGGGGCAAGACTCTTGCACACAATCTCTAAGTTATGTTGGGCGTTCAAAGTAAGTTTAGGGTTTTTGTGGTAGATTTTGAATCCCATGACTGTGGTTGCAAGGACAGACTGAGTAATGCCAATGAATTCTTGAAAACTATCATTATCATCAATGCTGATCTTGGTGGCCTTGTGGTGACGAGAGCCATATATGACTCCCTGAATCTCAACCGTATTGGCATGCCAGGCTTTCCTAAGGGATTCGGGAACCCCATCAAGTCTTTTGTTGCAGGATCTGAAAAGGCCAGATCTGAATACAGTGAAGTGAAGATTGGGTGTTGTGATGACAAACCTATGGGGGACCTTGGATTTTTAGTTCTCAAACTTGGGAACTATGGTCTTACAAGGCGGTTGAGCTTTCTTTTGTTTCTTCCTGTTTGAAGCATAAGGCTCGGGCTCTTTGGGAACTAATGGTTGACAGAGATTGAATGAAACTTGGAATGTATGTGTACGCTTGGTTATGTTGGATTCATTAGGTTGCAAGTCAACAGGACAAGAAACCGGGGCATCAGGGATTGGTTTTGGGTCATCAAACATGTCTAGAGGTATATCTAACAATCATGAATGTCAGTTTGACATCCTTGAGGGTAAATGGAAAAGAGAAACAATCATGTACTTACCATCATCTTTGTCTTGGTGATCAAGCATATTGACAGCTAGATATAGACCAGATGAATGTCAGTTCAACCTTCATGTGGGTAAAGGAAACATAGAAACAATTGCTGACCATAATCTTTGTCCTCATCATCATCTTCCTGATCTAGTTCTACATAGCATGAATGCCAGTATATAAATCATTCCAGGAATGAAACCAGTGAAACATTTGACCTACCATCATGTTTGTCCTTGTGGTCAGAGTCCAGGTCAAGCACCGTAGCTGACCTCTTCTTTGAGGAACTAGCTTCACAGATCAGTTTGGCAGCAGTGGTAAACGTTGAGCAGACAATTAGAGGAGAAAGAGCCGGGGTTGATTGTGAAGAATCGAGTGTGTCACAGATCAAAGGGTTGAGATGGGGGTTCAAGGAAGATACCAAAGAAGATTGTGAGCCGGAAGGGGTGAGGGCGCCAGAATTGGTCACTTTGTGGTTGCAGTGAGTGTTTGGTTCCTTTTGCATGACAGAAGCGGTGGGTGAATGAATGTTTGACCAAACATAGAACCACTTTCAATTGTTTGGGTCAAGTTGATGGACCATGGGCTTGGATTGATATCAATATCCCGGTGAATGTGGTGGACAAGGTTGTAGGTGTCATGGTGGATATGGTGGTGGATAGATATGGTGGGTGACTGAACGGGTTTTGCAAATACCCCCAAACAAAAAAAGACGTCCGGTACAGGAGGGCATCCGATTGAGCCGGATATACAAGTCCACACCCCTTTACAGCTGACACTGTGCTGCACTGCACAATTCCTGTATTTGCCGGTGGCGCTGGGGGGAAAAGACCAGGAATTGGTGTGACCATGACACCGATTCCTGAAATAGCTGTACTTGACTTGACTATGATGTTAAGTACATAGCTAATATGTGAAGCCATGATATCTGCCTGTATTAGGCCCAAATCAACCCATGGTTTGACTGGTCTGGGGTTTAAATCACGACCACCAGGATTGAACACTCTCCCAAACGGAATAATGTATTTTTTTGCAATAATTAATTGGCATTTATATGACAAATCAATTATTCAAAAAATGAAACATAATCCCAATTGTGGGAGTGTTTAATCCTGACAGTGCAATCGCTTTTGCAAATGTGCTTGTATGGCTTCATGAGTACTACTACCATTTCTTGGTCCCTCTACACCTGCACAGGACACAGGAGATGAGTTTTCCATGGGAAGACTGATCACATTTAATGCAGTTTCTGAGCCAAACACAGATAAAGCAGAAATAATGCCTAAATAATACATTTTGGCTCATTGGCCGTGTTAAATACAATAAAATTGCAGGACCTGGGGAAGCTCCAGGTTCTTGCAGACCTAAAATTTAAAAGAATGGATTGAGGGCTATTGAGGGTCAAAAAAGCCCTGACCTACCTATGAAAAAGGTATTTTTGTTTTTTTACAAGCCAAAATTGTTTTTTTTTGAATTTGGACCTACCGACGTGAAAGGTATGGTTTTGTCTTGGGTCAAAAAAGGACAAAAACACACTCTTATGAATGTACATACCACCAAATTGAACCTACCAACACAACCCAAATTGTTCAAGCTCAATTTTTGGGTTTTTACTATGTCACAGGGCATCAAAAAGGTCATTTTTAGTGGTTTTAGGTCAGATAGTTTCCTTGGAGCTTTCTGGGGTCCTGAAACGGCCCCTTGTTTCCCGTGCTGAAGAGTTCCAAAATGGACATTTCTAGAGATGCCATGGCATAAAAAATACCAAAGTACCTGCTCAACTGACCCAATTCTTTTGGCAGGGAGCCAGTCAGAGGGCTTTGGGGATAGAGTGACAGACTTTTCTCCCAGTTGTGAAACCTCCAGATCTGTGTAACTTATACCACATCCAGGTTTCTTGAAGTGGTGAACCATCTCATGGAACACACTTGTTTTTCTCTATATCTTCCTTATTATATTGATATCTTATTGATACCCTTTTCCATCCAACCTGCTTCCTTATCTGTATGCCAATTCTGGCCTTACACTGTGTGGTTATCTTGTAACTTGGGATGAGATTTTACGACAAAAGTCTTGCCTATCAAAGGCAGACCTTTCTTTGTTGCAATCCAATCTGCAGCTTGCTCTTTCCTTTCTCACTAAATAGTACCTTCTGCCTAATCCTTGCCTTTGTATAATACTTATATCCCTTATTCTTGCATTATAAGCCTTACCCGTGTTAGACTCTCGGTGCTTCTAAACCCTAGTACATAGATTCACAGTGCGTCAAAAAATAATTTTTTAAAGTGGCGCAGTGGATGGTATCCGCACATCATTTTCCTTTTCCACATGTGCTTTTCTTCATTTTCTTTTCTTCTCTCAAAGTCAAAGTCAAAGCCACACCGCCGCATAGCACGTGACACACACACATTCCACCACTTATTCACCCGGCTCAGCCTTCACTACGCCTACAGCCACCTACCCATCCCGAATCAAAGTTAAAAGAGGTGAGGGGGCTATGTAGACTCACCAAAGCAACAAAGTCACACGCATCTTGCACGCTTTGAGTGCAGTGTAAAATCAAGGTCCCGCGCTCACTCTTGAGTCCCACGCTGACTCCCGAACGTCAGTTGCGGGACTTTGTGGAATTTACTTACAGTCGTTCTCAGAAATGTTGGAAAGTTGCAAAATCTCGAGCTCAGCCCGAGCCCCGATCGCTACCCGTCGAGCAGTGGCTTGCCCGGCCCCCGAACCGACGGGTAGAGAGACCTCCCAAGCCCGTTCGGGGGTCCCCGAACGAGTTTTTTTTGAAAAATTGTCTGCCCGAACCCCGACCGGGTTCCCCGCCGGGGACTCGCTGGCTGGACCAAAAAGGGTCCCTCACCCAGGTTTGAACACCGGACCGGGTCATTTATCGATATTGATGCCAAATACATCGAAAAAAAGTGTCCACTTGATGTTTAAATTGCACTCAGGGCCTCACATCACAGCCATGGCAGTGCTGGCAAGGTTCCCATATGCTTGGTAGGGCCTCCCCTGACAATGGACTAGGTAGTTTTTACCTGTGATGGAGTGTTTTAAATACATTTTTTACTCGTCGGGTACCCGGCGGATAGTATTTTTTTCGATTTCTACGCCCGACACCCGACTCGCGGGGATCCCCGATCATCGGGGGTTGTAGAGCCTCCGCCCGAATCCCGGACCTATCGGGGACCCCGTAGGGTCCCCGATCGGGGGGCTGGTCCGGGGCTCAGGCTGATCTCGAGCTGAGCTCGGGGTCCGTGCGCTGAGCAGTGACACGCAGATACAAACACTGACAAAAACTTTGATTTTGACAGGTATCTCAAGATGAAAATTCGATTACTTTCCATCATACCTCGATGACCAGACTACTATCTTGCCAATGGCCAGGCTAACGGACCAATGTCTTCAGAAAAACGGTGAAAACATACGATTTCATGGTTAAGGGGTTGTAACACGAGCTGAGGATCAGAGGAAGGATGGCATGGAGAGGACACAAGGGAGTTGAGGTTGGTGAAAGGGACACTGATCTCCACTCGACAGCTGCCATGACTTTTCCGTGACACATGTCATGAAAAAGTCGCCTCCTCGGGACCACGACCTCAGCTCGAAATGTTGGATTTTTCCAACATTTCTGAGAACGACTGTATGCACCTCTGTACAGCCGTCTCTCCCTTGTATAACAGTGAAGAATTGGTTGAATACCACCTTTATCGAAGGGAGACGTGTGTCTCCCTTCGTCTCTCCCCATCTCGGAAATTTTCTCACCTAGATACGCCGACTTTGCCAAATTCCCCTAAGATTTATGCCCGATGTACTCGGACATCACCCTTGTCAAACGGGTCCGGGGCATATCACCCATATGCGGTATTACCAACATGCCAAACGATTCTTGATTCTGGGAGAAGATAGTAATACATACCAGACATCTTACCACAACCGCACACCGCTCGAAAACAAAAAAATGGCTCGTCGAATAAACCCGCACCACGAGAGGTCATCCAACTTTTGATTTGTTTCTTATCGCGACCGCACAACACCGCTCGAAGACAAGCAAAGGAGTTTGTCAAATCAACTAACACCACGAGGGGTGACTAATTTGTTTCACTGCCACTTCAATTTCATTCAACTTTGTATTGTTATTGGAAAACCGGTTATTTCTTTCACGAGTTCAGACATGTATTTCCTCACAACTCTCAGATCATGACAGTGAAATTCATTTTTTAGTAGAGACCAATCGATTATTGACATTGCTCGCGAGTCAGCATGAACAGAAAAAGAGGAAACAAATGAGCAGAAAAGAAAAGAAGTAAGTAAATTGGGCCGATGAAAAAAAAAAAAAAAGTGCGAGCTAAAAGATCAGCATGACCTAAAAAACAGCACTTTGACCCATTGAAAGGAGAAGAGAACATGAAAGAGATAACACAAGATATAAAAGAAACGAATAGAAAGAAACAGTTCTTCAAAAGAAAAGAGATAACATGAGAGATAAAAGAAAAGAACAAAATTAAGCGGTTCTTCAAATGAAATCTTTCTCTTTGTATTGTCATTATTATGATTATTCTTCTTCTTCATCTTCTACATCAGAAGAAGAACGAAGTCGTTTTCTAGCCAACGGGGTCGAGTCTGTTGATACCGACGAGTTAGGGAGTCGACTGAGCTGGATCAAATCCATACGCAAGTCCTTTAGGATCATTCGCGCCTGTGGGTTGGTGAGTGCATTACTTCCCTTTTGAGAAGTTGTCCACTCGATTTGAGAACAAGCACCTGGCAGAAGGGTGACTTCATAGCCCCAACCGCTGAGGGTTTCTACACAATTTTTCCTGGGCCATTTTGTATGTTTTTCATTTGAAATCTCGCCTGATTCAACAACATAAATGTCAGTTAATGTGATGTAACATTTATGCTGCGATGAAAAAAAACTTACTAAGCCTATTTGCTAGCAGTTCTCTGGCTTGTGTTTTGTAGGATTTATCTACATTCAAGGTGACAGTTTGCCTTATAAGCTATGGAATATTGATGTAAAGATAGAGTGGAAATACAATGAGAGACACATACCTTTTTCTAATGAAGCGTCAGTTACAAGTCCCACTTTCCGTCCAAGGATATATGATTGAAGATTGGTAACACAGTTATCTCGCGGATTCACACGTTTGGTCGCATCGTGCCATCTCAGAGCCCCCGGAGTCGCTCGGATCAGTTGAAGGGAACCATGAGCGACGTGTGTTGACACTAGCATGATAAATCCCTCAAGATGATAAGTATTAGCCAGCCGATGCATCTACAGCAAGGAAGCAGTCATTAGTATAGTTTATTTGATATGTAGGCTGTGCACTTACAGTTGAATTGACATTTTTCAACCACTTAGTGACTACGTCCTGATCCTCGACAAAAGATCGAGACTTTTTGCGCATTGGGATGGCTGAGTGATCACCATCACCTGGTTGGGCGGAATCCCCACCGTCTTCGTCGATAGCTTGCTCTTCCTCGCCTCGCTCAATGATGACTTTGAGCTTTGATTTGGGTTTGTATTGATCCTTCTCTTCTTCTGTGAGTTTATCATATTCGGACTTGAGGATCTTGACAGCTACACCACTTTTAACACCCCCATCTAGATATCAAAACAGGATAAGCGAGTTTGTCAGCCAGAGTCCATATCAATCAATATGATACAGTACTTACGCTCTCGGTAAACCGCTCGGTTTTCGGGTGTTTGAGTGAAGCCATGCCAACGATTGGGGTCTCGGAAGGACAGCTTGTGACCTCTACAGGAACAAGCAGTTCAAACATATCTATCAGTGAAAGGTCTGTATAATGAAAACTCGAGAAACGAAAGACGTACAGGTATGTTTCAACAGCTGACATTTTGACTCCTCTACCAATACAGTTAATTGCTAAAGCTTTGGTCATTTGCTCGTGGAGTTTCCGAAAGTGTATTTCATCATCCCCTGATAATGTCCTTTTGCCAACTTGGTTGGCGGAAACTCGAAGCTGATCTAGAGACTTTTGTTCCATTAATTCTTCGGCGCTGAGACCTTGATTTTGAAGGTCAAGTCCATGATTGTAGGCTGTGTTTGGTAAAAACCCGTTGAGAACGTTCCGAGTTGATAAAGTCGAGTCCTTGGCAGCATCAACACCTGTCTTCTTGGATGTTGATTTGGTTGTTTGCGAGTCTGGAACGGCAGGAACAGAACGAACAGAACGAACAGAAGTATGAGAAGGTGGATGTTGAGAGAATGTTGAAATTGTGTTCATCGAGGAGGAGTTGTGCACATTTCGAGATTGTGGCTCGATCTGATTGAGATTGAAAGCTTGATGAGGATTGGATCAATCTTGAGGTATAGCTTGGTTATTGGTAGGTCGGGGTATTTGATTATGAGAGAAACCATTATAATCATGTTCAAAACACTGAGAGAGATCTTGATTCGGGTCAAGAGTTTGATGATGTTGATGGACTTGAGCTTGATGTTGTTGATGAGCTTGAGCTTCATAACCTCGATGAGATTGATGAGATTGATGAGATTGATGAGATTGATGAGATTGATGAGATTGATGAGATTGATGAGATTGATGAGATTGATGAGATTGATAGTCTTGATGAGCTTGAGCTTGAGCTTGATAACTTTGATGAGGTCCTTGAGGTTGAAATGTTTGATGTGGTTGAAGCATAGAATTAAACCTTTGATGCAAAGGATCTTGATGTGCTGAATCGATTGCCTGAAAAGGAGGACGAGCTGGATGCATTGGCTCCAAAGGTCGAGAAGGTGTGAGATGCTGATGAGGTTGAGGCGTTTGTTGGAACGGTTGTTGAGGAAAACGTTGATGTGGTTGTGGGATTTGAGAGTCCATTGTGCGATCAGGTGGAATGAGAAGAATGAGTAAACTTCAAAAATCTTAGGGATTGTAGAACACGAAGGTTGGTTTTCAAGATACAGTTGTAAAGTAGCAGCTTAACAAAACAAAAAGCAACTTAAGAAAACAAAAGTTGTCCTAAGGCAGAGGATAAACACCTAATTAAGTTAATAAAACATATCAAAACTCGCCCAAAACCTGCAAATTTGAAATAAAGAAAAAAAATCGAAATGACCAAGTCCATCTTTCTTTGAAATGGTATAAACCACTAAAAATGGTATATCTCAACCAAAAGTGCTCCAAGCTTGATGATGAAATAACAAAAGTTTCTCATAATCCAATTTCATAATGATCTTACTATGAGACTTTTCTGATAATATTGCTTCTTGAAGGCCATCCAGACTAAAACATGAAGTTTTAAAATGGTACACACCACATAAAAGTGTTATAACTTTGTCAGAATTGCTCCAAAGCTCGTGATGTGTTGATGATTAATTTTCAGAATGAAAATTCAGAATGAGTTTGATAAGCCACCTTAGTCATAATGTTGGTTTCAGATGGACATATATGCAAAAATGGGAAGTTACAAATTGGTACACATCTCATTAAAGTGATGTAACTTGGCCATCATTCCACCAAAGTTAATAATGAAATGACAAAGAAGATTCAGAAAAAGAATCATCATGAGTTTAAAATCATACATTTCTCATATTGTCAGTTCTTCAAGGAGATATGTGTGATTACATGCAGTTTTGAGATTGTATAAACCACACAACATTGGAATAAATCAGTCAATATTGATCCAGAGTGAATTATGCATTAATAAAAAATGTTAAAAGAAAAAATTAAAAAGAGTTTGATTACACGGCTCTCTCATATCGCAAGGTCTTGATGGACATATGGGCTATGTTGTAAGATTCCAAAATCATACAAGCCACATAAAAGTGGTATACCTCAGTCAATATAGCTCCAAACCTATAAGTGCATTGATGAAAAATGTTGCAATAGAAATTTTAACATGAGTTTGAAATACCAGGATTCTCATAATTTCACTTTTTGAAGGTCTTGTGCGCTATTTTGCACAATTTTGATGTGGTACAAACCCCATAAAAGTGATATAACTCTTTCGATATTGCTCAGAATATATTTGTATATTAATGAAAAATGTGTAAAACAAAAATTCAACAATAGTTCAAAACAACAGATCTCTCATATTTCCATTTCTTGAATACTCTATGCTCTGTTTTGTAAGATTTCAAAATGGTACAAACTACACAAAACTAGTATAAACCAGGAAATATTGCTCTAAACCTATTGATGTATAGATGAAAAATGTTACAAATCCAAATATAAAATGAGTTTCAAATGTGGACTTTCTAATATTCCCAGTTTTTGAAGGTCTTATGTGCAATTATGTGTATTTTTGAAATGGTGTAAACCACATAAAAGAGGTATAACTCATTAAATACTGGTCCAAACTCGAATATGTATCAATGAAAAATATTCAGAAAAGAATTTTGAAGTGAGTTTGATATAATACTTCTTTAATTTTGGTTGATCTTGATGGACTTTAGGGGCAAAATAGCTTTCTACGCACTTTTCCCCATGCACATATCTCAGCCAATTTTGAAGTTATGGTGTTTTTGACTGTTGAATTGATTTTTTGACGGTTTTTTAGGGGGGGTTTATTATTGAAAAATCAGCCCAACATGACTTTGAAATCTGACCAAATTTTTGTTTCCAACAAGTGATATACATCGTGTTTCCACACTGAATATGCCAACATCAGATTATCCAGGCATGTGAGTGAGGGTAAGTTGGATGAAAGTTTTGTTCATGAGTCTTTGCAATATATTTGCAAACATTTCTGACCAACAATTAACCCTCAATCACCACTCACCACCAGGTTAAGAGATTTTTTGGTCTCTCAAAAGTGATATATATTCTGTTTCCATGCTGAATGTGCCAACATAAGATTATCTAGGTGTGTGAGTGAGAGTGAGTTGGATGAAAGTATGGTTCATCATTCTTTGAAATACATTTGAAAACATTTCTGAACAACAATCAACCCTCAATCACCAATCACCATCAAGTTATGAGATTTTTTGTGCTCTCAACACCTTACCCCTAAACATGTTTTTTACGGGTTATATCACTTTGAAATGACTCAGAAATGTGATGGTTGGTGCAGTATGGTTGATAGATGTTTGCCGTATTATTATTAACTTACACCAACCGGAATGGACTGTTCTGCATCAATAACCACTGATTAATTGTATTGTTTGTTGGTTTAAATACAATATCAATATTTGGTAATGGTGGGGAGAAGTTGTAATTTTGTATCAAGATGTCATTATTAATAAAAACACCAATGATCAAGCCTACATAAAATTTTCTTCTGAAACTCTTTCAAAAGGGGATCAACTTAATCAGATCAATATTGACCAAGATGTGTTACCTCAATCCCTTTTGTGGCAAACCAAAAAGAAATATAATCAAGCAATTGAAGCTTATCATTGTGTATCATTGAATTTGTTGACAGTACCATATCATCAACGTGTGTGTACATAACTGCTAATTCTTAAACAACTTTAATCCACGCACATATTTGGAGAACAGGATGATAGAAGATATAAAATAAAAAACATAATTAAACAAAAAAGAAACTAATCAGTTAACAAAAGGCAGAGGCACATCTGATGCGTCAGGATCATCATTGTTCAAATTAGTCAAATTGAGTGCACTGGATAGAGCACTAAGTGCATCTTCTTCATTCAATTCCTCCAAAATCCGCAGCTCTTCATCGTCACTAGATCCAGCATCTGAAGATTCAATTTCGTCAGCTGTTGTGTGATCGGTGTCGGTGGCATCCGGGTCAGAGTCGGATTCAAAAGATTCCACCGTGATAGTCGAGAAATTGCCGAGGACTGGAGTTAGACTGCCATTTGCACGCATTCTGGCAATCAAAGCGACTTGAGAATTCCATTGTTCAAGGAGTTCCCCATCCCCATCTTGAAGATCGGTTTTGAGAAAGATTTCCATAAGGTCCAGATTCCACACCTCTTGTAGATGTAAGACATCAACTAGGCGAGTCCATACAATCACAGTTTCTGCATCTGATATCGTGGTCGGGTCAGGTGAAGAGAGAAAGGGCGAAGACAAAAATGCTCGAGCAGCATCAGAAGTTGGTTCTGACTTCCTAAGGTCTTGAAATATGTCCATCAAAGATATATGTTGTTGAGTTGCCCATCGCATTGATTGCCTGATCTCCCATCCAATGCGACGTAACTCTTCTTTTGATCGTTCATAATATGCTAATTGCCTCATACCGTGCTGTGTGTTGGGATCGATGGCCCAAGGCTCATTGGCGTGTGTGATGAAGCCATCATTCCAAAATGGTGCATCAGGCTCTAGCACGAGCAGCCGATTGTGGTCCATTAAGGCTGGGTCTGGTACTATGTTGGTTGGAAAAACCTTGCGATAATTTGCCAGCTGAGTTAGGTAAGTTTCAAGAGTTCCTTTGAGCGCCATCGCGTGCTTTTTCACAGCGTTGATCACAATTGATTTCCGACTGGTCCCTACATATACATATTAATCAGTGACCATCAAGTTGTTTTGTATCTCATCTAATTGGAAAAAACTTACCTAGGTTGGAAGACCTACCATCGGTTCGACTGAGTTGTAAGGGCCGTTTTTCTTCACATACACTTATGAACTTCTTTCGCAACTCGTGCTTACTGCTCCATAGCTTTAACATGACCTCCTTATGATCTTCTAAAAACAAACATATTGTCAATATGATGGAAATAACAAGGAAATGAGATAAAATCACTTACTATTAGCAAAGATCGTATCACCTGCACTGCCTACTTTTTGGCTTGCTTCTTGAATTTGTTGATTGAGAGTAATTAATGTTTGTACACGCATGGCTTCTTGTTCAGCGTTGAAATTGATAGCCCTCCTATTATTATCATCTTGTCAGTAGAAATCTTACTGACCAAAATTCCGATAAAGACTTACCACTGCTTTTGAAAATTATCTCGTAAGCAAAGAAGATTTACTAATTTCAAGCGCAGTATATCCAGGTGATGATTTTTACTACCTTGTGCTGCGCGTTCGGATTCCCACTGCTCACGGAAAAATTTACTCAAATATCTTTGATCATTTGCTGGGTTGTTGAGTTTGTAGAGATTGAGTAAGGCGTTTTGGGACAGCCCAAAGACTTCGACAGCATTGTGATATTTTTTCACTAGCCATTTTGCTGAAGTTTCGAATCACGTCAGTTAGGTTTATAAATCTACAGTGGCAGATTGTTCACGTACCAGATGAAAATGTAAGCTCTTCACCATACAGTTCAGCACGTATATTGATGGACTGAAGCCGATGAAGTCGTGTGCAGACCCTATTAAGTGAAACTAAATCTGATAAAAATGACCACAGCCTTTCAAGCCCCTCTCCGTCGGATAATCCAAAGTGTTTGATGAATCGTGGATGATACATGATCTGACATGGCCACTGATGTGCATACGCATGGAAGACTGACGTAGCAAAGGCAAGTTGATCTCGGTACTGTGGGAGAAGTTTTCGCTGAATCAAGACAATTTGATCAGATTGATTGTACATCAACAAGAAAAAGAAATTTAACTGACTTTTTCCATATGAACATCGAGATGACATCCAATATCGTATAAACAACCAACTCGCGCTTCAGGAAAGGCCTCAAGTATATTGTCAAGAATGGTTATTGCATAATGTAGCCTAAGTTGGATCAAATAGTCAGTAAATTGTATTTGTAAAATGGAGACCCTTTGGACTCACTTCTCTCCACTTTTGTAGATGTTTACGAACCGTAAAGGAACATCATGGCGACAGGTACTCCCAAAAACGCCTGTGTCATCACATTGTTCCCAAGACGAGCTGTTGCGAACATCATCTGCCGCGGTGTGTGATTCAGAGCACGCCGTCTGGGAGAAAAAGTATGGAATCAGCTAATCTCAAAATACAATAAAATAAAATAAAGATCAAGTAAAAAATTGCTCACCTTGAGACCTTTAGCTTGAGAAGCTGTATCTTCAACTTTACGCTCGTGGATTGATATGTGCAAGGGAGTTATAAATAAAGATGGGTAATCTTCTTCTGCAGGTTGATCGGTAGACGCTTTGAGGTGATGACGATGTTGGAAATTACCATCCATCGCCAATATGAAATCAAGTTCTTTGGGTGAAGTTTTGACTTCGCCACATGCTGGACCGAAACACCTAGGACATTGATCTGCAAGCTTTTGTGATGATGACAAGTTTAGCGCATGTTGATAAACCATCTTCTGTTGCTTGAGGATACTTCGGTACACATCAACAGCCTGAGTAAATTGACGCCTGAGATTTTGATTTGTATAATTGGAGTTACGGGTATGCAGGTATTTCTCAGATCGCGAGTCAAGAAACACCATGTATCCTTCCAAAAATCCGCTTAGAGATAGTGTTGTCTTCTTCCAGAGCTCGTGGAAGAGCTGAACTACGGGTATGGAAAAGGCAACAGTGGGTAAATTGGGGGATCCTGCAAGGTAGCCGTAGTGCATCAATCGCATTGGAAGAGACATACACGAGCAGACTCGTACGACTTGTTTACGCATTCGGCCTAATAATTGGGAGCATGTCAGTCTGAGGAACAAAAGAAGTCATAAGACTACATGAACTCACCTGCCAAACCAACCAAATCAAATTCTCGAGTAGTAAAGATCATGCATGAACACTTTGGGTGATAATTTAAGTAGGAAGTGTGTGTTGACCAATTCAAGGTGTGATGTTGTCGTTCAAGGTAGATGACAGTGAGTTGGGGTAAGAGAGATTTCCACGCGTTGGATAGTTTACTTCGCTGTTGAATTGCTAGAAGTCCTCGATGCCTTCGATAAAAGTTATTACAGTCGGGATCGATGATAGGTGAGTGTGGAGGAGGGTTAGGAATGAATTCTCTCAAGTACTCTGGGACATCGTCGATGTCTTCCCAACCATCAGCATCCTGATCTGGAGGGTTGGGTAGAAGTTCAGGTGGAAGTTCGGGTGCAGGTTGAGGCACAGAACCAGGTGGTATCATTCCGAGTGTTTGAGCAACATTAAGAACTTGAGCGTCTGTGTCGGTGTTAATTTGTACGGTCTGGCGTTGGTGTTTTTGTTTTTTCTTAAAGAGCTTGACGTCGCCATAGATCCGGGATTCGTTTTTTTGTGGCATTGAAACGAGATTTCCGAACAAATCAACTTGAGTAACGGTGTAGTGATGAGTTCGAAGACAGTGTACAAACAGTTGGAAGCAATGAAGGCGTTGAAAATGCAACGATCACTTTCAAATGAGGATGATCGAGTGGTAGGAGGTTTGGTTCGAAGGAGTAATGATCGAAGATAGTCGACAACTTTTATATCGTGAGTCCAGAGGCCACGTGTATGTTTTGTTCCTTTGTCGTGCTGCTTGACTTGTTTCCAAGTGGTGTGCTTGTTGATTATCTTTTGAGGGAACAGAGCGGTTGGCTGGTTGCTGTGTGAATCAAAGTGTTGCGGAGACTGGCCGAGTTGGAACTATATGCATGACATAGTTCCTTTCGGCTTGTTGGTAATACCGCATATGGGTGATATGCCCTGGACCCGTTCGACAAGGGTGATGTCCGAGTACATCGGGCATAAATCTTAGGGGAATTTGGCAAAGTCGGCGTATCTAGGTGAGAAAATTTCCGAGATGGGGAGAGACGAAGGGAGACACACGTCTCCCTTCGATAAAGGTGGTATTCAACCAATTCTTCACTGTTACTACCTTTGCTAAAAATCTTGCCCGGTTTGATTGCGAAGAAGAGACATGAGAGGTCAAATTTGGCCGCAGCCTGCTGCGAGGCCGCTGTGCAGCTCGTCAAGATCCCAAATTTGGCCGATCACAAATCCTGAAAGAGATCGACTTCACCCATGGATCTCCGACTTTGAACCATTTTGAGACACATTGTGACTATATTCACAGCATATCTGGAGCTTGGTATGTCCAGATCAACCATACAGTCAAATTCAGCTCTCATTCGATGATATCGAGGACCAAAAGTGCTGTGATGTTTCATAGTCTGTGATGTTTCATAGTCTCCCTGGTATAATGGTCTGCCTAGATGGTTGTCTTCACACTCTTGACCCCTCATTAGTAGTGTGTTCAAGCCTTGATAAACTTTTGTGCTTTTTTGTTTTGGCTCTATGAGACAAACAAGTACAAGTCCAAAAAGGACGACATGTTTTTTTAAAAAACTTTTGTTCTTCTTGCTCAGTCAAGAGCTCACCATAGGATGATGATTGGATTGACAAATGTCCAAGATGTAAGCCTTGATTTCATTTCGGAATTTTAGCAAAAAAACTTAGGCTGCTCGGCCTTGAACCCAAGATGGCAGAAGCACCCACGTTGGCTAGTCACGCATTGTTAAGCCGTTCAACGAGAATCGCTTTCTTAAAATGGAATTAAAACAAATCTCGATAACATTCGCAGCGCGATAGAAATCGCATAGACCTGTGAGCATGATTCCATCATGATGAGGGAGATATTTGTGCTTTATGATTGATTTCAACATATCTCAATGTCAGAGATCCACAGGTGAAGTCGATCTCTTTCAGAATCGGTGATCGGCCAAACTTGGGTTCTTGTCGAGCTGCGCAGCGGCCTCGCAGCAGGCTGCGGCCAAATTCGAGCTCTCTTGTCTCTTGTTCGCGGTCGAACCGGGCAAGCTTTTTAGCAAAGTTAGTATACAAGGGAGAGACGGCTGTACAGAGGTGTACTTATGAGGGGGCGCTTGAGCTGATCAGGCATCGGTTGTGAAGCTGGAAAAACGTTTTGACAAATTAGTGACGCCATGAGATTCGTGGGACGGAGTTGGAAGTTGGCTGAGAAATTTCCAAATTGCCAATAGAAAGAAAAACAAAAACAAAATGATTTTTTGATTAAACGTATTGTGAGATAACAATGATGACAAATGACATTTCTTTGACTCGACCACTGGCTTGGCTCTCGCGCTGGTCTGATACAATTTGAAAAAGAGGGGCATTCTCACATCGCAGCAGAATCTTGACGTCGGGTGGACTCGATTGAGTTCGATTTTTTTCATTGTGGTCGAGGTTCGATTTTGTATATACAGCGACAATTTCCAACTCTAACTTTCCCATACACATTCTTGAACACCATATAACAAACAAATTGTTGGACGATTCTTCTTGTTAACGAACTCCCCCCACTCCTCATCTCAATACCATCATCACTATTACCTTTACTACATTTTTCACGAAAATCATGCTTGCTTTCTTCACCGTTTCCCTCATTCCAGCTCTGGCTGCCGGTGCATTAGTCGCTCGTGACAATTCCACCACAGGTGGTGGCGCAGCCGGAAATGCCGCAGCCATTGCTAACGCTGCTGTAAGCATTCTTTGTCTTGTTCTACGCTTGTTCTGTGACCCCTCTTGTTGGTCGTACATCATATGCACATACTAATGTCTCTTTCTCTCACAGGCCAATCTACCAAAATGTGCTGTCGCTTGCACATTGAAAGTTGCCCCCCTTACCAAGTGCACTAGTTAGTCTCAGTGTCCACATCTCAAAGGCCCATTTGGCGAGCGAGCTGTCTACTAACCTTGCGACATCATCATCGCAGACCCAGCCGACTTGGCCTGCTCTTGCACTGACCAAGACTTTGAAGCCCAAGTACTTGCCTGCTGTAAGCTAACTTTATTTATCAGTTCGCCGCACTTCGACCTGTTCTAATTATTCCTTCCTATCAAATCTTGATACATTTGCACATCAGACAAAAAGGTATTGCCCTTCTGTTTTACCCTCTGTGAAGACTACAAGGCTAACCACTGATCTGCTTGCAGGACTGTAACGCCACCGAACTTAACGCTACCGTCACCATCGGAGCTGCTACTTGTGTAGCTGCTGGTCACCCTGTTGTAAGTATATCTCTGTTTGCTACCAACATGACAATACCATGCTCATGATCGTACGCTTCAGGCTACCCCCGGTGTCACCAATTCGACCGGATCGTCAAACACCACAAGCTACGTCGGCACCGGCACTGGCACTGCTGCCCCCGCTCCTGGCGCCAACCCTCCTCGTAAGTACACCTCTCTCGTTGCCATTTTTGACCGAGCTAACATTTTCTATCACTACAGCAACTTCTGACGCCAACACTCAAGTTCCCGTCTTTGGTGTTGCTCTCTTCAGCGCCGCATTCTACGCGCTTGTTTCTTCTACCCTCGCTTAATCGAGCTGTTGCAAATCTGCACAGTTTTTCGTCCTTCACAAGCACCCTCATCATGCGTATCTCTGTGTATTCTCTTAGAACAGATCCCTATTCTTAACAGATGTATGTTTATGATTGAGGACTGGAATGAATTTCTTGAATTACTTTTGACATATCCCCCCCCATGTCTTACTTTGCGACAATTGCAATGTGAGACATGAGAGCCTAATTTAATCTTTTCTGTAAGAAACACAACTCCCTCTCTAAGAACGGAAGGAATCAACAAAACAATCCCTCTATGCTTCGCTGCATCGCACCATATCATGATGTAATACCGGTCTTGCCATTACAGTCAAATTCACCTCTCATGATACATGGACTCAAAACAATCTTTCAACCAGCTTTCTTAAGAAATTGAAGCAAAAACCACCTGACCTATTCTGATCTTGCACCAGAAAAGTCATTGTGGCCATTGTCTCCTCTCTTCCGGGCGGCTTGAATTTTTTCAATTGTTTAAGCGCCCATCGCCTTCGTGGCTCAGCTGGTTAGAGCATCCACAACGGTCCACCTACTTTGCGGGCCCCCAGCGATGTAGGGGGTCAAAACGCAAAAAAACGCTCCAACGGAGCTCGCACAATCGGGGGTGAGACGTCGGGGGCCTCCAGATTTCCATCCGGACCCCCCACATCTGCGAGGTCTATAGGGGCTCCCAATATCACGTGCCACTGCTTCCACGTGACCGATATAGTCACGTCTCAAACCGCACTCGAAACAAGATGATATGGTACAAGCATACCATATCACTCAATCGAGTTCTGGCCCCTGACTTCAAGTGCACCGCTGTGGACACCTGTTTTTTTGACCCCCTACATCCACAAAATCAGGATCGGGGGTCTGTTCCAGGGCTCGCAAAGTAGGTGGACCGTTGTGGATGCTCTTAGAGCGCCGGTCTCATACATCACGCATGTGTCCATATGACCGCAACGCGGGCCATCCGGAGATCGCCAGTTCGATCCTGGCCGAGGGCAATCCTTTTGCCGGTCTCGTTGGTCGCCAGGCGGTGAATCGTGATGGAGTTCAATTGGCTCTTGAAACATTTTTTTCCGTTTGATGATCGATCGATATTGAGCTGAGGAGTGTAACACGTGTGATACGTCTGCGCGTGTTTCGAAATACAGAATTCCTGTACGTGTGAAAGGTCAAAAACAGTGACTGTCACTAACGAAGAAAAAAACCAAGAAGTGGAAATTGAAAGTTCACGCTCAACTTTGACTCACCACAAGTTTTAGAAAAAACCGATACCAAACCGAATACATCCATCCATCAATCGATTATCGGTTCACGTTCATTGTATCAATCAATCAAAAGAAAATTCATAAACACATCGATCAGTTCAACAAACTTTTTTCTGAATCGTCTTTGAATTTCATACAAAAAAAATGAGACCAATCCTACTTTCAGGTCACGAAAGATCTTTAGTAAGCCAAACTCAACCCAAAAACCAAACTGGAGTAATGAGAATGACTAATCTTCTTTTTTTTCCCTGTTTTTTCGATTTCAAAAATCTAGACACAAGTGAAATACAATCGAGAAGGAGATCTATTGTTTTCGTGTTCAAAAGACCATATAATAAACGTTTGGTATACACATAATGGAGAAAGACTTGGAACATATAATGGACATAATGGAACGGTTTGGTCTGTAGATGTAGATTGTGAGTGAAAAGTTAAAGATTGAAGGAAAAAGAGAATGATGAAGAGGATAGGATTCGAATGATGATTGATTTTTGGTTTGGGTTGGGGAAATAGCTAAATCAGAGTATCTTGTTTCTGGATCGGCTGATAATTCAATGAGACTTTGGAGAGTAGCTACAGGTGAATGTTTGAAAGCTTGGTAAGTCAAACGAACTTCTTGAGTCTATTCGAATCACCGCTTGGATCATCGTCTTGAGTTGGTTTAAATTGATTGGATGGTACGATCTGTAGGGAATTTCCAACAGCTGTCAAACGAGTGTCTTGGAGTGAAGATGATTCGAAAGTGACATTAGTGACTGAACAACGAATGGGTCACCAGGGTGCAGTACGAGTCTTTGAAATCACACGTGATGGAAGTCCACGTGAGTGATATAAGAATCCATCAAGATAAACCTTGAAAGGCGTCTTGTGGTAGAAAGTTCTGATGTGTTACTTTTAACCTTTTTAGAGTCCGATGAGCCTACTTTGATGTTCAGTCCGGTTGGATCAAAAGCTATGGTAGTTGCTTTCTCATTCCTAGATAAATATCTTATCACAGGACATGAGAATGGAAAGGTAGCCTTATGGGATGCTGAGAGTGGTGAAGAGGTGATTTCGAGAGAAAAGAATCATTTGGGATTGATCACGGATTTACAACTTAGTGCTGATCGTACATATTTCGTCACGAGTTCTAAAGACAAAAGTGCAAGGGTGAGTGAGACGGAAGAAGAATTGGTTTGTATGGGATGAAGCTGATTGGATTTTTTGATTTACAATGGTTTGATCATCATCAATCGTTTATAGCTTTACAATACTCGAACGCTCGATTTGATTAAAACTTATCAAGATCCACAAACCCCATTGAACAGTGTAGCTTTGATCCCAGGTAAACCGTATTTATTGGTAGGTGGAGGTCAAGAAGCTATGGCCGTGACGACAACATCGGCTAGACAAGGACATTTTGAGATCCGAATGTGGCATCGAGTTTTCGAAGAAGAAGTCTCAAGGATCAAAGGAGGCTTCGGTCCTTGTAATTCGATTGCTGTTCATCCTCAAGGAAAAGGTTATGCGATTGGTGGAGAAGATGGATATGTTAGATTACATCAATTTGATGATACTACATTCCGATCAAAACGTTTGTATAGACATTCTTAATGGGATTTTTCTTTTTTCTTTTTTCTTTTTTGGAAAAGCTCCTATTGAATTCTGATTTCTCTTCTGCTTCTTCTTTAGCTTACGGACATGAAACTGAACCAGCGCAAATTGATTGATTGATTGATTGAATGGAAGAATGGAAGAATAGAAGATATGAAAGTCTTTTTGATCGGATTTCAATCTTCACATCTGTACTTAGTCTGTGAATCAAAAAGCTAGATACTAAATCCAATCTATTATAACTCAATAGAATCTAGACCTTGAAAATTGATCGATTTCTTAAAACGTGAAATCGGTCATCCATACAGAACTGATGCGCACGTTTTCAGGCTGTTTATGATTAGAAGAAGCTTTATATGTGTGTGTAAGTTGAGTATTTGGAGTTATTCATTATTTAACTTTCTTTTCTCCGAAATTTCAAGTCGTGATATCTAAACAAATAAACAAAAGAGCGTTTATGTGTGTGAGTGTGATGAATTGATTATGAGTAAGTCATGTGGAAAGGAAATAGAAGGGCAAAGGTTTTTAATTTTTAGTTTGGATTTCTTCGGAGGTAGATAAGATATTATGATCAGATGATAAGGTGGTGATAAAGAAAGCAAATCAATGAGTCACTGTCAAGTGAATGAATGGATTCTAAGATATTTTTGGATTAACAGTTAAATTAGCGTCTTTTGGATGTTATTATGGATTGAGATGGTGATGGTGAGTGAGTGTTGATGAGTGATAAATAGATAAGTTTGATTTACAAAGCAAAAGAAGGATTAAAGCGGAGTTTGAGTAGTGAATTGCAGAAGTGGATTTAAGTTTTAGTTTGAAAATTCAAATTGGAGACTTGTTTGAAATTTCGATTCGATCGATTGCAGTTTTAACAAATCAGCTGTGCCAATTCACCATTCAACAACTTATATCAGCGGTGCAGTTCGGAGTCAGAGAGTGAGTGAGTGAGTGGTATATATCATCAGTTTCATTATTTGGAAAAATAATTTAGGGGAATCTTCATTTCATTTTATTTCATTCTATTTCTTTGGATTGATCGATCGATTGAAAAAGATAAAGTGAAGATTGTATTATTATTATCATCAAATCAACATCAGAACATCTCAATCAAAGAAACAAAACAAATCAAAGAATAACAAAGAAAACAAAGAAAGGAAAGAAAGGAATCTTGAATGATCGATCAAATATAATTTATAATCCAATCTCAGCTCATCAGTTCATCAATTGGTGATCAATACCAGAATGACTCAAGAAACATCATCATCACCACCACCACCATCAACCACTACCACTACCACTACCACCACTATTCGAAATAACCAGTCATATCACCATCAATCAACTTATCAACCATACCAACCATACCATCATCATCATCACTCAATCTCAAACTCTTCAAATCCATCAACTTTACCTTTTCATCATCTCAATACTTCACCATTACCAAGTACTACTCCTCATTATTCAATACCACCACCATTACCTATTCAACCATCTCAATCTCAATCTAATCTGATTCATTCAACTTATTCTCCTCCTCCTCCTCCTTCTTTATCATTCTCTCCTTATTCTTCTTCAAACTTTCAATCTCCTACTTTAGATCATCATTCATCTTATTACAATCCACTTCATCAAGCTCATTCAAATCCTTCTTCACCTTATCAATCAACTTATCATCATCAACCACCTCAACCACCTCAACCGATTCCAATCTCTTATCTTAACTTTTCTCATCATCAATCAAACTCTCCTCCTCCTTCTTTTGATTCATTCTCTCCTACTCCTTCTCATTTTCCAATCAATGAGAGATCTTATCAAATCCCTCCTTCTTCTCCTTCAGCTTTCAACACTCCTTTCAACTCACCTAGATCTCGTCCTCCATTCGGTTCTAGATCTCATCATCATCACCATCATCTAAATCATCATCTAAATCATTCATCTCCTTTTCTCCCTTTTCTACACCAAACATCTTATTCTCCTACTTCGACTCATTCGACTCATGAACCTAAATCACCTACAAGTCCTCCGATCAACTCTTTAGTCAGAGGTTCACTTGCTCAAGCTAAACTTCGGAATCATCGTCTCAAACTCAATCCAATTGGATCTCAACCTTTCAATACCCAAGCTATCCATCATTCTCATAAACCAAGACATTCGAAATCATCTCAAAAACCAGCTCTCCCTCGTCCTCCTTCTCATAGTGAACATGCACTTTGGGTAGGAAACGTACCGAATGATGCGTCACATGAAGAACTTTGGAAGTTTTTCTCAGGTCCTCATTCTACTCCATCAACATCAGGTGTCGAATCGATTCATTTGATCTCACGTAGTAATTGTGCATTTGTGAATTATCTTTCACAAGTTCATCTTCAACATGCCATCACGGTTTGTAATGGAAAAACTCTAAGACCCTTTGATCCAAGATCTAAACCATTAGTATGTAGAGTAAGGAATCCAGAAGATAATGTAAAGAGTGGAGTAGGTGCTCAAAGGATTGGAGGAATGCATCGAAGTTGGATAAGGAAAACGATCAAGTCAAATGAAATCATCGATCGAGATGTTAAATTACAACAGAGCCGATCGATTGGTAATGAAGATCAATGTAAACGAACTTCTTCGACTTCTACTTTTAATTCTAATCAGACCAATTCCTCTGGTACAGCTTCGACTAGTTCGTCTTTCCTTTCTAGACATTTCCCTCGTCGATACTTTATTTTAAAGGTAAGTGTTTCTTTTGATTTCTTCTTACTTTTTCTCTTGCTGATCTTCTCTTTTTTTTTTGGAAATTGTGATCTTAGTCATATACCGAAGAAGATTTAAATTTATCAGTCGAAAGATCAGTTTGGGCATCACAATCACATAATGAACCGATCTTAGATCAAGCCTATCGAACTTCATCAGAAGGAGTTTATTTAATCTTTAGTGCCAATCGAAGTGGTGAATTTTATGGTTATGCAAAGATGACCGGACCGATTTGGAGATCGATCCATCCACCTATTTCGGTACCTAACTCACCAATCTCAAGACCTTCTTTGATTACTAATAGAAGAGCATCAGCCAATGATTTAGTTTTACCATTACCACCACTTTTGGTTGAGAAAGATGAAGGATTGGAAGAAGAAAAAACAGGATTGGAAGGAAGATTACTGCCTGCTTTTCAAGAAAGAAGAACGACGGCTTCGCCCGTTCCGATCTCGCCTTGTGTACCTTTTATCGGACTGGCTCCTCCGATCTCATTAACGGGTGGTCCTAGTAGATCATTACCTGAATTGATCAGATTAGAAACATCAGTTGAAAAGAAAGAGGCTAAGGAATCTGGGGGGGTGGTAGTGGTTGTGAAGGAAACGGAAGGATTGGATGATGAGGGGGAAGAGGAAGAGGTGATGGGATCGGAAGATTCGGTGGGTGGGGATGGTAGACCGTTTGAGATTGAATGGATCAAGGTACAGAAATTACCGTTTCATTTGACTCGTGATCTTAAGAACCCATTCAAGTTTAGTGAACTTTTTCTTCTTCAAATTCGAATTTGATCTTTTCTTTTTACTTCGGTTAACTGATTTTTTTGGTGTGGTTTTTTTGGTACAGTGGTCATCGTGAAGTTAAAGTTAGTAGAGATGGAACTGAAATCGAACCTAGTATTGGTGCGATTTTGGTTTCTAGAATTGATGAAGCTTCTACTTCTTAAGATTAACTTGAAAACTTTAGGATTTGAATTCGATTCTTAAAAGTAGTAAGAAGAGAAAAGAATTGGATTGAACTGGATTTTCTTGATGATTTGATGATTTGATTGGTTGGATTTTTTGATTTTTTTTTTCATTGGATTTTACTTATTTGGATTTCTTCTTTGAATGAAAAGCGTGGAAATACGGGAAGAAAGAAATCGGGTGTATGAGTTTAATGGATTGATTGGTTTCTTTTTTTTTGGTCTTTGATTTGGTATCTTTAGTCTTTGGTTTCGAATCTTTTTCTTTTATTTCTTTTTTTGGTTTTTCTTCTTTTGATTTTTCTTCTGATTTTGCTTTTTGAAATTGTATTTCTATTTCCCTCCTTCTGATTTTTCTTTGATCTTATTCTCGTTTCTAAATCCCTTTTTTGCCTTTGTTTTATTATTGTTTGTATTTTTTTTTCCTTTTTTTTCTTTTTTCGGTTCATGATGATCGGTTTGAATCATTGATTGATCATAAGATTTGTTAAGAAATCGAACTTACCCCACCCCCCTCTCCAAAGAAAAAATATCTTCTGTTTGGACAATCATGGTTTTCTTTTTCTTTTGATTTTTTTTAGAACTTTGGATGAAAAAGATTTAAAAAAAGACTGGGTTTATTTCGTTGGTTTCTTTTTGATTTTGATTTTGATTGTAGAATGTGTGTGTGTGTGTTTGTTATGTATTGTATTGTATTGTAATGCTTGTCTTGGCTTGTGATGACTTTTTGGTTTATTTTCTTGGTCATCTGGGGTTTCTTTTTGTTTTTGTAAAGAGATGAATGAAAATGATTATTGGTGATGTTTAGGAAAAAGAGCCAGAGAGATGAAGAGTTTAAAGTTGGTTTGGTGATTACTGATTACTGATTAATGAATCAGCTTGAGGTAAACAGATTAGGTTATGAGATGAGGAAAAAAATACTCAATCCTAACCAAAGGTTTCTTTTGATCAGTAAACAAGATCTTTGTGAAATCCCATGATCCTCTCAATCTTTAACTCATGAATAAATTGAAAGAGGGTCAAGAGTTTTTTCATTGGAGTGATATTAGTAACTATTTGATGAAGTTCTCTGAAGTCTAGATTTCACTTCAAATACAACCCAAGAATTCATACAGGTAATAGTACATAAAGTAATCACTCAACTCCACCAAAATTAAGCTTTGCATATGAATTCAAGACTTATGTAGATAGGGGACAAATTTGTGCCTTGTAATAAAATTCAGAATAACAGTGTGGAAAACTTTGAACAGGTTAAAAACTGTTTATATTTGTATTACACTATCTTCAATTTGATAATTTGGGTTAAGAACATTTCACCTCTTGCAGGCATGCCCACATCTTCTTTAGTGTTATTTGAAAATGGTGTAATTCTGAAAGAATTCTGTATGTGCAATTCATTAAAATTCAACACTACATTTTTCTGCATCAACACACACTACGCCAGATCAGAAATTTACCATGGAGTTCAGAAAATTATTTTGAGATAGAAAATTCTTGTTGATTTTCTGAACTCTTGAGATCAGTACATCAAAGATGACACAAAAATGAGATCTTGCTATTTGTTCCTGTACACAATTGACATTCAAAATTACTGTGCATACACCCAAGCTCTCACCCTACAAGCGCTGCGGTTTTCATGCCCGCATGGAGTCAAGATCATTTCAAGAATTATGAGGCACTGTGCTGCAGTGATGTTGATATCTACCAGAAGAAACAAAGTCTCTCTTGAGGATTTCAAGGGAACATTGGTTTCACTAGAACAGCTCAAAGACAAAGTCCTTTGAAACCTCTTCATTCTGTACATACATCTCTACTTGTCACAACATTTTGAATTTCAATGAGTTATCTATCTAATCCACTATGGTAATGAAAAGAAAAAATCAGAACCCAAGATTCAAAATAAATCAGGTACAAAACATGTGTGTGTCCTTACAAAACTAACAATGATAAGCTATACCAAATCAGCGCTTGAGGATAATCATACCGATTGTAGGTACCTCTACATCCTTGTTCATTTCCCCTGCTTTGTACATGATCCATGTACATTGCGCAATCACTTCTTTTAGCTTGATGACTTTGTTCTCAGTGGGACTCCACATTCTCAGAGCACACTGTACATCAACGTGGTCAGTGAAGTTGAAAGCATTGAAATATGTACTAGGTTTGGGAAGCGAAAACATTGTACGTGTAACCAAACATCACTGATGCTCTCGGATTTTACTGCAGCTCTAAGATGAGAAAATATTGAGAACACTCGGCCAAAGGAATCTCTACCGTCTGTATTTTTGAAATAGATGCAAGAGTTGTCCGGATTATCGGTGAACGTCGAGACAAATCCATCATTGTAGTTGATGCGCTTGTAGAACTGTCCTTGAGCCGGTACCGGGGCGTATGCAAGTGAATCGCTTTTGCTCAGTGAGGCCCACTTGTCGGGGCGAATCCAGATACATCTTTCGCCTTCTGTATCATTCAAGTATGCGACTAAAAGATCAAGGACAACATCTGATAGAGGCGACATCTTAGAGTGTGATGGACGATTTGCTCGGGGCGCAGGTTGTTTGTATAATGCTTGAAGGCGCACACTATACTGCTCAAGGGCTTCTGGTAACTTGTCATCTTCAATTAGAGCTGATAGATTAGATGCCCGACAAAATTGTTTGAGAAAAGTAATTTCGAGCTCGGCTGGAACGAAGGGAGTAATAAATGAATGATTAGTAAGTCCAACCCCCATAAAGAGTCAAATCTAAACACATTCTGACTCACTGATATGGTTATTATGGCCTGCTTTGAGGATCTTTCCCATCAGACGCTCGAAAGGAAACGACCACCACGCACGCACCGGTCCAAATCGTTCTAGGCAATCAGCGAGGTGAATAGCCATATGATGATTTGGAGCGAGTTTGCAATGTTGAAAGATTAATACAGAGCTTTCTAGGTATTTTTGAATGTGGTGGCGGTAGCGTTTGATTTGAAATGAGTCCATGACACGCTTGAGACCAATATTGATGAGTGAAACTAAGTGAATGAAGTTCCTTAGTAGGGATCTTTTTATATGGTCTTGGCGAGACCACATTGGAATAAGAATGAGCGGAAGTTGCAAAGTCAACAAGCTCCTCCATTCGTCAGCTTTCAATTTTCCGAAGGAAGCTTTCCCTAAGACGGGGATTGGTCGTTTAATCCAAGTAGGGGTATGGATTTTGGGAAGAATTGAATTGATGTGGCGGAGGACGGTAGCGTCGAAGACAATCTCTTCAAGAGGGGGAGCATGCCAGTCTCCATTCCACCCATCATCATTAAAAGGTTCGAAATCATTATCACTTGATGATGTATGATTGGAGAATTCAGCATCGTTAATGGCCGTTCCAGTCTCTTCATCGTCTCTTTGAGATTGAGGCGTGGATGGTTGATTTCGGGGTAAAGGTTCAGAGTACTCAGCCACGAGATTCAAGAGTTCCACTGTACTGATTGGTGGTAATATCTCTTCCTCATTTTCAAGGTCCTTCATTGCCCAGAAACGACGTACGTGCCATGAAGATAGACCAAGAAGTAAATTATGCATTGAGTCGACAACTTGATACTCAATAATGTTCCAGTATTCCAACTCTATCAGTACGGAGTAACGTACTCCATGGGTCTTAAAGATCTTCTTTCGTTCTTCAACGGTCTTTGCATCACGAGCTTCACGTGCCCATTTGGTGTGCTGGCACCATGTACGAGGTGGCCATGTGCTTTGATCAAAATTGTTGATATCTTTCTTATTGAGGAGACAAAAAGAGCAGAAGAAGGTCGCTGTAGCACTGGGGAATCCGAGACATCGACGAAGAGAAGGTATATCAGCAACAAATACAAGTAGTGCTGCTCTGATTAGACGTCCCTGAGGGTATTTTTGAGTTCGAGATAGTAATAAGCCAGTCAACCATAAAGCTTGAAGTTCTGTAACCAGTGGTTGCAAGATCCAATTCATTTGTTCCAGAGAAGGTTCGCGGGGGCCCGGAGCAATCCCTACTACAAATACGTTCTCAGGGCGATGTCGGAGGGCAGGAGGTAGACTGAGACAAACTAGAATGACAAATGTGATTGATGTATGATGACCACTCTGCTTGTTACCAAATGGATTGATAGCATCCACGAATAGCGCAAATGTCAAGTGACTAGAATTGGCAGTATATTGCTTTCCATCGGGGCCTAGAAATTCTTTCCAGAGTCTAGATTGATATATGTCGAAAATTTTGGCATTGGCATCGTAAGGCTGGGCAGATTCAGATGATGTAACTTCAAGTGATTGTTCGATTTTAGGACGTGAGAGAAGCCGTGATATCCAATCAGATAGGCTCTGGAAAGCATAACGTCGAGCTGGCTTCTGAAGACCACGGAAGTGTTTGAAAAGCGGCTCACCGCAGATCTTTTCTGAAAAGTCTGGCTCAGAGTCCTCTGCAGGCGGTGATGAAGTCGTGTCGTTGTTTTGATCAACAGAATCAGTAGGTCCACCTGGAATGTTGGCGACAAGGTGCTGACATACGGATGGTGTACAGCTTTCCGGGTACATTGCAAAGCAAGAACTACAGCAGGTCATGAAGGTGAGTGTTGGATTTACATTCAACCATTGAAAGGCAGTCTCAACAGACTTGGGTATCTTCTTCAACGTGCTGGCCTCTTCTGGCAAAAGCTTTCGGATGTCAGAATTAGTAGGTAATATACCGTGAGTGGTTGAGAGTTCGATGGTGATAGTCTGAACATCCAGCATCCATTTGGTAATCGAATTGGAAGATTGGCCGAAAATGTCGAGAATGGACGCTGTGAGAGCAACATGAAGAATCAAAGGGTTTGCTGATTTTAATTCAAAAGTATGGAAATGATCTATCAGGAGAAGGAATTTAAAAGTAAAAAACATTTCAGACTTGATTACTAACACAGGGATCATAACTTTTTAAAAGGTCTAAAGATGAACGTACCACAGTCATAAATATGTTGACCCGATGCTTTGGCTAAGACAGCTCCTGAGCAAATTTTAGTAGGTGAGTGATAAGCT
>NW_006768765.1:1173524-1182954 GCF_000204055.1 Melampsora larici-populina 98AG31 | reverse complement strand
GAAGACAATTGCATCACAAACAATAGAAGAAAATCTTGATGGTGGAGAAGAACCTGTCCTGGGTGCAATGTGCTGCAAGAACTGCGGGACCAAAACAACACCTCTTTGGAGAAGGGATGGAGAGGGCTGAGTTGCTGTTAATGCCTGTGGTAAGGCAAACTCCCACTTTTTCATGCTTGTTATGCTCTCTTTACATGAACAAACCAAACTCAGATGTGACTCTTCTCAATGAACAGGCCTATAGTACAAGCTCCACAGTGCTCATAGACCTGCAGGAATGAAGCAACCCAAGATCAAGCAAAGGAAACATCTTCACAGTTCTGCTAAGGTGAGGTTTTACTGCATCAGTTCAAAAGACGCCAAGTATGATTTTACATGTCACCAGTCTTCCAATATCCAGAAAGTCTGCACCAATATAGAAGCAGACTAAGAAACACCTTGCATAGTTAAGGCCCCACAGCTATTGTCTACAAGTCCAAGACCCCAACCTAAATCCTCTCATGAACAGACAGCACATGCATGGTCCCCATCTTCAAGTAACATCAAATTGACATTTCCTGCTCTGGCCGCGGCTGCGGCTGCCATTTTGAAAAGAGACAGTGAAGATGGAGAACTTGCAGCAGTAAGTTATTTGGCAACTGCAACACAGGGTGAGTCCTACGGAAAACCTGAGAACATTTCACATCACATGGATTGGGACTCTTCCCTGTCACCCCTAAGAAAAGAGACTTTGGAGATCATGTTGGTGTCCCGTCTGCCCATGATAATCACATCTCTTGCAGCTACCAATAACAACTCTATAAGAGATAGCCTGAAGCAGGAACTTGTTGATGCAAAGCTTGATATGCAGAGGCTTCATACCATCATAGAGTGGGGAGAATGTGTTCTCTTGGGTTTGGAAGGACTACTTGTGGCCAGTAAGTCCCATGCATTCAATTATCTGCATTCTGAAGACCAATGTACTGCAATAACCTTGTCAGATTCTCTCACCAATACACTGAAAGATGAGCGCCCATTGTATAAGTTTGAGTATCATCCCAGCATGAGATGAACCATTTTGGAATAAACACACAGAAGATTCCTGTCAAGCTCACCGTACGTGCATACTTGAGAGTGATGGTCACTGCAAACATTAAACAACTTCCCTTCAATTGAGGGGGGGAAACTATTGAAAGTATAATTGGTCATAAAGGATTGATCAACGCACACCCAAGTCATAGCACCCAAACTACATATGTGCAGCAGGATGGGTAAGTTGGGAGCTATCATGTACATACAGAGCTACTCAGCTATTGGCTCATCTAAATGAGCAAATCATATGTGATACCTTTGGTAATTTTTTTCAGTTTGACAGAAGCATTTCAAGGATTGACTACATACACTGACTCATAGCTTTTGTGTAATTGATTAAGTAAACCTCACACAACGCCCTTTCTGTTACTGTTGTATGGTGTCCAGAGTATAGCCTGAATAGTTATGGAGGTATATGTAGTCAATCTTTGGGAGGATTTTGTCAAACTGAAAAAGTTACATGGTGTATTACATGTCATTCGCTTATTCAGATGAGCAGGGAACTGAGCAGACCAGTATGTACATGACACCGCGGGAATGATTAAGTTCAAAACCCAATTGAGCAAAGTTGCGGTGTCCGGTTCCTCCAGTTTGGTCCAGCACGGAGCTTGTTCGCATCACGTACACAATTCGTTCACAGGTGTCCCCCGAGCTCTACTGATACTCTGCCTTTGTATGTATTCAAGATCAAATTTCAATTTGTCCTCGATGAGCTCCTTTCTTTGTTGGTTGAGCATTTGGAACATTGAAAAAGATTGACATAAGCACAATTCACTGTCCATATCTCTAAAACAATTTGCCATAAACACACAGTGTTGTTTAACATTGTTGGTTAGCGACCCACATGATGGTGATGGGACAATACTTCATGGGGCATGGTGAAAGCACTGAGATGAAAATTGGAAAGATGAATTAGATTAACAACAAATGTCAAAGACTGATGACTTGCAAGGGACTTTCTGTTGTATGATTGTTACTTCAGATTGCGGAGGGTAACTGGAGGGAAACCTGTGAACAAATTGTGAACGTGATGTGAACGAGATCCATGATTGAGCAAAGTTGCGGACTCGGACACCACAACTTTGCTCAATCGGGGTTTGAACTCAATCATTCCCACGGTGTGATAGCTAACAATTCACTCAGCTTGTTGCACACATGTAATGTGGGCTTTGTGGCTCAGGTGTGCAGTGATCAATACTTTATGACCAATTATACTTACAATCATTTTCCCTTGCTCAATTCAAGGGAAGTTGTTTAATATTTACAATGGGTGGGACAGCAGGCCTCCCTGTACCAAATTTTCAGAACAATATTCAAGACTCAAGAAAATTATCAGTTCCGCTGCAATACCTTGCAAATCAAAACACTGTGAAGTCTAAACACAAACAAAAGATATGGGAGGTTAACTGATGAAATTTGAAGTCAAATTATATAGGTGTATGGGATGATGTTGACTAGTGTTGTAAAATATAGAAAGTACAACAAGGATTGTTTAGTTTGTTTTTGAAATAGTCTTGGAGGCTTGTTTTCTCTTTTAGGTTTATTAAGATTAGATTGGATGACATAAGATGAGATTATATGAATGAATTTGTCTTGTGAGATTGTAGTATAGGAATTTATATAGTTTTAACTTTGAAGCTTTTGACAATTTGAGATGTCTTGGTTAGAAATATAGGCAAGAGATACTGGTCATTCAGAGGAATCAAATGCTCTCATTTCATAAAACTAAATGAAACAGTGATCATAGGTTACAGATGTGTTGCTCATAAGTCCCTCCTGCTGCAAGAAATTTCACCAACATTACAACAACAAAGCCTGTTGTATCTCCATGTTTCAGGTCTCAAAATCTTCGAAGTTTTTCCTTCATATCAACCTTGTAAACCCGGCAAGATAGCAGAAGGTTTTAAGTTATAAAGCCCTGGCATTGATTACTTCTTTCAAAACCAATAAATATTCAAGGGCTGGGACTCGGAGGCCAAAGTTATATGTAACTTTCCACGCACTTTTTGGTCAACTTGAACCGCCTACAATGGGAAACTCCTCAAAGCTGAAGATCAATACAATAAAAAGTGCTCATATGAGAAGAAGACTTGGTTATCATTTTCTGGGTCAACTTAAATTTCCTAAAAAGACAAGATTATGGGCAGTACAAGAAGTTTGACGGAGCAAATATGTTGCCAAGATCTCCTTGATAAGTTTACTCTTTGACCTTGCTGACATTTTTGTAAAAGCTACTGTATGGTCTGTGGGAATTCAGGTAAAGATATGTGTCATAAGTCAAGTCTTGGCACAGTTATTGCTGAGGGGAATCTGCGGTGGCTATGATAAACATATTCTGATTTGCTATAACCCTTTCCGACCGAGGTTTGCCACAAAGCATCTCCTTTACCATTTCAAAAGCTATGTACTTATTCCTTGTTTGAACCTCTGTCCGGTCGTGATTGCGTCGCGGCAGAATTACTTCTCTTACACCATAAACACAAATAATAAGTCATGTTGGTTTGACTTTGAATTTGTATGACTATAGATATCAGTGTAGGATGGTATTGAAAAACTACAAGCATTGCAGATGAAATTTACAACTTGAAAAATTTCGAAACTCACAAATTTGAGTTGATGATTTAGAGATATTTCCTATGAACCAGCAACTAGATAGGTAGAACAGCCGCTACCTTCACAGCGACATGTAGGGTAAACAACGTGGGTACAACTTTACAAATTTGGTATCGATGTTTCTTCTCTGCACCAAAACTCGGAATGAAAACAGGGGATTTGGATAGCACAGTACATGCAAATTTTAAGTGTTTAAGTGCGCGACGTAGCGTCTATGGTGGAGTCAGGTTACGGGATAAATACTAATCTATGATTTCGAGTCGCACGTGTTTTGGGCATGGCATTGGAGTATGAACTCAATTAAGACCTCCGGACGTGGCCTTTTCTAAACTTATCCAAGTCCCACGCTGAGGGACTTGGATAAGTTTAGGCCTTTTCATCAATAATCTTCCTCGTGATGGGACTCTGCGCTTCCTCTATTGTGGATTTCCTTGTGGGAAAGAGTCTGTTTAGAATGATATAGACAATGAACGAGCTTCCGAGTCCTGTGAAGAAGGAAAGCTACTTTCCGCGAGGTAAAACAGTCAGCACATGACTCACATTTGGATCATGAATAATGATGGCGCCCAGAGTCCTGACCTGATAAATTCTTACTGATATACCCATTTGACCTTGGATCATTCCTACAAAGCCAGGCATGTTGAGCGCCAATCCAGAGAAGTAGGCCAGATAAGCACGCCAATTGACTCCATGAAAATAATAATAACTTGTTAAAAAGATCATCAGCTTTATGCTTCAAGGCGCTTATGCACACGCATAACATTTATAGATCATGAAATTTCACTAACATTCCAGAACTGTCTGCGACATAAAGATCCTTTACTGTTATCAGGCGTTTAGATACCACATAATATTCTGCCAATAAGCATCCAATCATACTAGACAGGAAGACTGAGTAAGCAGATAGATATCTGTCTTGCAATGAGCAGGAACAGTCAGTTTTTGACTTGAGAGAAATATTGTGGTTGTGGGGATATGCCACTAACGTGGAAAAATTTGTTGGTCCATCTAGTAGCTCCCAAGGCATCATGCAAAAACCCAAGACTGCGGCTATATACGATCCTCGTCTGATATTGATGAACCTGGGAAATAGGGCAGCCTACATTGTTCCCAATAGCAAGTCATACTATAATCAGATACCACATTTTTTGTAAAGTTTTCATCAGATTTACCATGTCGCAACCTGCGGATACTGAGTTGGCTGCCACATTGGTCCCCATTTGCGAAAAGGTAAAGGAAAGTGAGATTACTCCTACGGCTACTCGCTTTGATGAAATGAAAACCAAGGGTCAGAAAAGACGAAGAGGCGAAATATTGAAGACATCCAGGACCTGGACGGGGAAGAATCAAAATCTTACCGATGGGATAGTTGGTGAGCCTGTGAGAACGCGTTCCAAAAGTTCAAGCGGGTCCCATATCTGATGGCCGTAAAGGACGTTTGAGGATGAGGAAACTATGATTCCAAAGAAGGATACCATCCCAAATGTCATCGGGAGGGCTATGAGTTGAGGAAGAATCATGCTAGAGGTTTTATCGGCTCGAGCTGAGAAGTCCTGATTGTTAGTGATGAGGGTGACCATGCTGTTTGGAAATTCGAAGTCATAATAAGCGTACTATATATCTTGATTGTAGAAACGGAAGTATATCAAGATATAAGATTCTGATTTCGCACTTGGATATACAGCCCATGGCTGCATTGATGAATGCCCATTGGAGCTGCTTCCCCTCAGCACGCGCGGGTTGTTGTAGAATCGTGCCCACCCCACCAGCCTTCACAACAAACCAAATAAAAAATGCAGTCCCAGCGGTTGGCGCAACCACTGCCTGCGATTCGACAGGATTGGTTAGAAGCAAAGAAGATTTAGGACACGGTGAAGCATAGAGTCAGTAAAGTCACCTACATAACAGAAAAGGGAAAGAGAGAGCTTAGGGATCTCGCCTTGATTGTGAAAAAGTGTCGGATTTGATGAATTGGGAAATATATTGGAATTAACGAGACAAGGGAAAATATTGCAAAAGACAAGAAATGGGCGCTATCCGTCCCACTAGATGGGATCATATTTGGTAGTGAGCTGAAGGACGGCCATATGGATTGAATGAGCAAGTAGACACATTGGCCTCCGATCCATCCTTGTACACCTGTCCACTCCAGGAGGTATGATGTATAACAATCAACTGTTTGGCTTTTTTGTAGAGAATGTCTAGATATTATTGATTGGAAATTACTCACTATACCACACACAAGCCTTTCACGATCGTCGGACCGAGATCGTCAACACTTAGACGAACAGTCATGGTTTTTCATTTAATGCAAAATGACATCATGGACTGGTACAACATACCATCAATGCTCGGTTGAGAATGGGCCAAAGAGAACCCCATATCCCGAAAGTTGCGCTACAACAAGCATCACGGTCAGGACAGAGATAGCGTCCATAGTTTTCCAAGACTGGAAATCAGGAACTTGCACGAACCGTGTCAGGACTGGAAAGGAACAATGGTATTTAGAACCTGCATGTCCATTAAGAACCATAAAGCAAGCCGCGATTGAATCTGAGTGCAGATGGTCAGATGAAATTTTCACATTAACAATCGCGCATCTCCCCTAAACTTCTAAGCTAAAGCTCGGATGCTATTGACATATTTCCCATGAGTTTTATTTATTGGCACTTACATCCTATCCAGACAGCTGTCCAAGCTTGCCACCAACTTAAGCCAGCGGCTATCATAGTGCTGGCTATCGTCCACGTGTTGACATTCCAGGCATCTGCGACTATCATTTGGGGAAGAATGTCATTATGGATGAACGGGGAGGAAGTTTGAAAGAGACTCACGCCAAAAGGTCACAAAGTCTGGAAGGGATAGCAGATAAGGAGATCGGCTATGATGAACATTTTCGGTACCAAAACCCAACATATATGACGCTGCGAAAGCGGAAAATCTTACTCCACCATTTCCAGGTACGTTTCTCTAGCGGCACCGGAAGCATGTCATCGTTTTGTAACACTGTTAAACCCCAATTCACATTGCCATGTGGAACGATGGAAAGTAAAGAGCAAGACAAAATTATAGAGGTAGCCCTCCGGAAAACTCCTTCTTAGTATTGATTTGTGACAAAGGGATTGCAATAAGACATGAGTATTTGTCTTTGGACGTACTGAGCTGGCGCCCGGTTAGCTGAGGGGGATGGTTAACTTCAAAGCTACTCGAGTGATAAAAGGGGGGCTCATCTCGCCGCATTTCGCCTACCATGATCAGAATCGTCGGTTTTATTGGTGTAAATGACTAAATGGGTCTTGAAATGACGATGTGAAGAGGGGAAAGTGCAGAAGACCTATTTCATGCAAAGATTGAGTCATCATGTCGCTCTTCAGTTTCGATGAGGATATAGAACTTGTTCCGATATCAGAATATCCCGAATGCGCAACGTGTATATATCTCGCGCAGCGTTGCTTTTGGTGCTCTCCAAGTTTTAGTACAACTTATGGCGATCGGTAAATGAAGAATGCCCCGGTCTAGCCCGGTATGACGATGTGTTTTTTTATCGATTTCTTCTTAAATTCGCCTCCTAAACCTTGATCGATACGTGTCCGAGGATATGAAGGGTTCAACTGAACCTAATTTTTGTACATCTCGGCAGGCTGCATGCTGGGTACCCAACATCGCGATGATCCGATATTTCAATGAGGTCATTTTGCGACTTTGGTCACAGCAACAACAAGATATACCAGAACTACCTAGTGCCTTCTGCGGCTCGTGCTAAGGACTGACTCTACTCAGCCCCATTTCTCGCGCCAGTCTCAGCGTGTTGGAATTTCTTGTGGTCTTTGATGCAGAAGCAGAACAAGCCTCCAAAGACACTAGTGAAGCGGAATCTAACACAATTCCAATCCGCCACATATTCAGCGTGAAACAACATTATCTTATCTATAACTACTGCTTGAAGTCTAAGGGTATAAAGTAGAAAAGAAAAGATAAAGAAAGCTGGAAAGCGATTGAGACAGATGTTGGAGTGCTTAACTTTAAGGGCATGGAACTGGTCAAGCTCGATCAACTTCGCGTTGAAGTCAGGAGGAAAACGCTCTCCTGTCTTCAATGGTGTCGTCTGCAAGACGAGGTTTTATGAAACTGAGTATGTATCATTCCGACAATGCTGGTCCGGCATGAAGCGGCGCCCTCTTCCACGTGTTTTTAGGCTGTTCTGAATCACCCAAAAGTAGCTATCAGAAAGCACCAAGCAATACACGAGAGAGTTTGATTTACCCCGCGTTTGAACTCACCTGGGCCCCTATGGCGACATTCTGGCACGACGATTTGGCAACGGCCTTTCAACCTTTTGATCGAAACTTCCAATCACGTGCAGCTATCACAAACAGGCCTAAGCGCCAGTAATGCTGCTACAGCCTGGTAGCAAAACTATAAAACATATCATAACTATCTTCTACATAGTTATGGGACTTTGAAAACGGCTCGAGGACGGAAAATGAAGAAATATCTTCCAGTAAATGTGGGATGTTATTGGTCTATTGTATAAAGAAAGTCATATAATCGAGATGGCCAACACTGCAAGGTCTTCTCAGCAAAAGCACACTTCAATACCACTTCGGATATCGATAACACTAAGACATGGAGCTACGGGGAGATAACACCCCCCTATCGAACATGTAGACAAGACACTAGCCACTGACAAAGCGGAACAAGCGCTGTTTCTTTCACGAAACCTCGCGTGTCACAACGCCTTGCAACACGAGGGAAATCCCAAATATCCTGTTGCAAGATTTATCTAGAGTCACCGCGTCAACACTCTAAACAAGAAAGCCGTGTGGCCGGAGAGGATCCTGAATGATTTGGTCAAATAAGCTAAGTGTAATCCTTTACCAGCCTTCTTACCAAAGTATTTCATGCGTGTCTGAAGCTCCGTTGCTTCATAAGGTGGTGACGGCGATGATACGCAAGTTTAAGAAATATTCCGATTCCGTTGCATACCACCAAATTGCGCTACGCGTCTGCGTGTTAACTGAAACCCCCCTGGCAGGGAGAGATAACCACTGGGAAGAGACAAAACATGGTGGCTCACGGTGACCAAGAGTGGAGAAGCAACGCTGCGAGTTAAAAATCACGCGAAAATGGGTTGAGGGTACGTCTTGATATTACTCATGGTCATCAAAGTAGCCTAGCTTTCTCTACGATAGAAGTGTCTTTCACTTTGTAATAAACAAGGGCTCTCATCTTTGGAATTTGACTAGGCCTCATAACAAAACCCAATTGTTTGACCGCATATTCCACCAACCCACCAACCACCTTGGAGCACAGTTAGTGACATTTCTGTAACAAAACAGAATACCTGCACAGTCTACCATTTTGCGACAGCTGTCTATAAAATCAAGTCTTGCTAACACTTGCTGCTCCTTTTCCCCATACCCATATTCCCTTTTTCAACTGATCGACCCTCCCACCACACATCTACATAATCGCGGGAAAAATCCTTGAGTTCGAAAAAAGTCTGTGGTGCAGTCAACTTTGGATGTTGTATCAAACATTTGGGGCTCTCAGGGGTTCTCTCATTCTTTGATTGGCGGTGCGAAGGAATTCAATGTTGGATGATATCTGGCTGTATCTCAACTTGAGTCTTTCTTGCATCAGACTTCTATGAGAAACTCACACTATGTAAGACTTATAAGTTATGATCAGGTGTGTCATTTACTTACGGAGGACGAGAGCCGCGTTTTTTTTTTTTTTTTTTTTT
>NW_006768765.1:1172625-1173424 GCF_000204055.1 Melampsora larici-populina 98AG31 | reverse complement strand
CGAAGCTGGTGCTTCGTGTTGGCGTTTAGCCTAGCCAAAGTGATTGCCTGCATCAAGGTGGTTTCTGCCTCCCTAGCGCGGATTGCAGCCAAGGCTTCAGAACCATTGGTTCCCATCTTCCAATCTTGAATATGAATAAATAACTTAGCCACACCTCCTGGTAAAATATCACAGCCCAGAATACCATACACGTCGTTCTCGGTCTTGATGGTATGTATCTTATCCAAAACTCGCCAGATATCGTTCTCGTCAAGATAAGCTGAAGCTCTTAGCCAATCAGAATCTCCCATTAATTCCTTATGGTGCAAGAAGATTATACCAGATAGTTGTTCGGCCAATTGATTCAATTCAGCCTTGCGAGGAGGCGGAACATTACGTTTTTAATTGATGATCGGTGCATCCAAATCAATTTGATTGGATGCATCATCACATGCTTCCAGAACTATGCGCGCAGATTTTGAGTTTGGCAACGAGATGGGATCTTGAAGACCAGCATCGAAGTTGTTGTTGGTGATCCATTTCATCCGTAAAGCCAACTGCCTGCTTGCTTCCGGCTCACAATTTGAGCATCGGCAAGCACACATTCCTGCTTTCTCTTGTCGCTCCTTCTCAGCTAAATAAATATCATCGTCTTTGGACATTGGAATTCGACCAATCCTATGTAGAAAACACATCAAATAAATCAGCGGCCACTCTCACTATCTTTGTATTTTATATAGATAGAAGAACCAACAAGTTACATAGAGTTGTTGCAATGCGCAAGCCAAACCGGAGTGATGGCCAAACCATCCATCAGGTC
>NW_006768765.1:1171117-1172525 GCF_000204055.1 Melampsora larici-populina 98AG31 | reverse complement strand
ATTCTTCCCATTTTGTTGATGCTTCTCAACAAAGAACACAGCCAAACCGGGTTGACCATTACGTCCACATCGGCCAAAGATTTGGGAGACTGCTGAAGCGTCCGCTCTTCCCATTTGATAGACACGCCGTACTCGTGTCCAGTTTTGACCAAGCCCTAAGGCTAAAGTACAAGAAACTACTGGATAAACCGAATTGGCAAAGTCTGCAATATTCGAAATCTTGTCTGTAGGACCCGTGTTGGAATGATACCTTCGAGCAAAGGTACTTTTTGAGTTGAATTCACCTTTTGGAACACCTCGCGCATGGTTGAGTGTTTTCAGCGCGGTCATTGTTAACTTCCTCGTGTTGCAATAAATCAGTGTAGGTGGAATTTGACTATTTGGAATCTCGGTTTCAAGTGCAAACTGATCCAAGAGATCCTCGAGTGTTGCTCGAGACTTTTCCATTGGTGATCGTAAGATTGTGATCTCTGGTCGAGTTAATTCCCCTTCTATATACTCAATATCACACTTTCTCATTTTTAAATTAGCATAAATCAAATCTCGATGCCTTGGTGGACAAGTAGCGGACATCAACAGTAATGGAACCCAATCAGTTGCTGCTAATCGCAATCCCATCTTTCCGTAAGAAGGTCGGAAGATACCTGCGTCTTGTATGCTTTTTGCCCAAGGTAGGTTCCTTTTCCCACTCTCAACAATCCCCCAGCGATATATCATATGCGCTTCATCAACGACTTTTAAAATTAAGCGATCACGAAACCATTGGCTGAAATACATGTTCTTGAATCTCTCGTTGTTTAAGAAGATTTCCGGACTCTAATACAGAAGTATCCCAAGATTTCAGTCCCTGAGCTAGTGATAGTACAGCTAAAGGATCAATAAATTGAACATACAACATATAAGACACTGTAAGCACCGTCCTGAATTTCTTCTACAGTCTTCTCGGTGAATGTTTCCGCAGTACAGTTGAAAGCAGCTATTCTGGCGCCGACTTTTTCGGTCACCTGAAGAACAGTTGCAGATCTGCTACTGTCAGTTTTCCATTATTTGACAACACCTTTGCCGTCTGCCTTTGCCAGGTACGTAGACAGATACAGTCAAACCCGCGCACATGCATACCCGCGCACATGCATAACCAGCCAAAATGCATAAGTTTTGGTTTCCACCCAGCTGGTGCGGGCCAATTTTGTCATTAATTGCATAATTATGTCAAAAACCATAATGCATACTTCTTTTCAAGTCCCCAAAGTCATAATGCATGCCTACAAAGCGCCCCAGGATGTGTTTTTTTTCCATTGAACTCTGATCAAATCCTTTGCAAGTAGGATTTTGGCAACATCAGGCAGCAATGAGCCCTCTATGGGGTCAAACCGACCCCTAGTGGTGTTTTTTTCGGTGTCAAAAAAAA
>NW_006768765.1:1147450-1169455 GCF_000204055.1 Melampsora larici-populina 98AG31 | reverse complement strand
GTTCTTGATTTTTAATGATTCCTTGTGATTGAGTTGATCTCAAATGGAGACAGTACAAACAAACATGTTGAAATTGAGTCTGATCAGACACATAGCAGTTGTGCTAAATGAACAAGAGCAGAATCTAGTCAAAATATCAGATTATGTGAAATTTGAAAGTAATTGTTGCCAGTCGTTGTGAAAACAAAGTTTGTCAATGATGAAGGACATGCAATTGGGTCAGATAACATATGTCTATCAGAACAGATTGGCTATAACTATAAACACAGATGTTCAGGTGGGACAGACATAAACATCTGAAAACACAACTTTCTAAACAAAACACAACAGACACCATTTATCTTTCCTTTAACTTACGCGTCTGGTTGATGCCCTACAAGAATTGGTGCCAATCGATGTTCAATCCCATCATCAACGTCAGGAACAAATTCTTCTTGATGTCTAGATACCAATCTGGCTTCATTGATATCAACATCAACCAGTTTCAAAGCCTCTAGTATTGGTTGAAAAAAAATCCACACAGTTTCAAATGTGATATTTTCACGTTTGATACCCAAGCATCGAAGAGCGCTGTCAACTTGCTGTTCAAAGGGCTTTGGAGACACTTGGAACAGAATCTCTGCATCAGGAAAATGTCTTTGTCTGAGAGCTTGAATGGTTTCTGTTGGTACAGGAATTAGGCCTTCTGTGGCATTGTATTCCTCAGGTGAAGAGTAAATGACATTGAGAATCACACCAGTTGGAAGACCTGAATTTTGATTTTTTCGAGTGCGTGAGGCGTTCTTAATGTGGGTGTATTCGTCCAGGAGTTTTTGCACAATGGGGATCCAAAGATGCAGGAAAAGCATCCTAAAAGAGCAGGTTGCACATAAGTATCAAAGAAAATGAAAAGTAAGATTGACTGACTCACTTCTGCAGGGGATCACACTCATCATAAATTCCCCTCTTTACACCGTCCTCTATCTCATCATGAATATTGATACCAATTGCTTTGCGTAGCAGAGACCAAAGACTTTCAATCTTCTGGTTTCTTTGAGAAGTTGTATAGAGATGAGCCGCTTCAGCTTCTTCAGGAGTTAAACCACCATATATTTGAACCAATGACATTTGAAATCCTGCCATCTTGATAGTCTCAGTCCCATGATCTGTGCATGTCTTCTGGGGAATACCTCCAATATTTTCAACAACATCTAGATAGTGATAACCAATTCTACGTGGATCATTATTGTTTACACCAACATACAAACCCAAAACCTTACGAGACCAAGCATCAATGAACCCATAAACAGTAATTCCAAAAGGTTTAAGTTTATCGTGACCATCTGTAGACCAGACATGATTTGGACCATCAACATGAAAAACCCGCCTCTTCAATTTACCTTTACGTCGTGCTTCTACCCCTTCAGGATCAATTTGATGGAGAAAAGATCTAACAGTGTCTCTGTTGACTCGGATGTTATGTATGACTGCCAAGGCATTCTGCATGCGGCGGTAACCAGTGTCGCGGTGAGAACCGGCCACTATGAATTTCATTTGTTCAATGAGGTCTTCCGGAACCACCAGCCCTTGTTGAATATCATCTTTTTGCCAACTAGTGTGTAATTCTTCAGATATTGTACGCAGATCATACATGTTGATTGAAATCCCTGTATCTCCCATAATCTGAGTAATGGCTTCCTTCCTTTGATAGCCAAGTTTGTTGAATTTGATTAAGAGCGCTTGAACTATTGATCTATCTTGTGGTGAAAATTTGCTATAGGCAGTACTAAGACCATATTTCTGGAGACGTCTGGTCAGAGTGGTTCGTGACATATCAATACCCATGCCTTCAAGATGAGAGCAGATTTCGGTTCTTTTCATTCCTGCCGCCACACATTGTCGGATGCTTTCTTCTTCAATCTCTTGAAGGTATGTAGGATGATTTTGATCAATCTCTTCATCGGAGTAGTTGGTTGGATCTTCATTTTGAGATTGCATCGGGAAAAACCAATGGACAATTACACACAAGATATCTTTGAGGTCTTTTAGCAGGATCAGGTAAGCAAAAGAGATGTGTTTGATGATTGAGACAATTGACAACAGTCACTTCACATATCTACATACAAAATACGGACAAAAAACAAAGCGTTTCAAGTGGGAGACGACCGATTGGAATCGTAAAAGGGGGTGTTCGATCTAGAACATTGCTAGTTCCAGATCCAGACGCTGGAAGTTGATCAGTCGACCGACCGACCGCACCAAAATGCGTGAATTGGTCAATAGATCCTTTTGCCTAGTTCTTCAGTTGCAGATGCGTCTGGAACAGAATGGCACAGTGAATAGTGCATAAGTATGTGTAGTGCACAGTGCATAACGCATAGTGCACAACACGTTTGAGGCTAACTTAACCCAAGTCCAATCGTGCAAAAGCTCACGGTAACCCGAAGCCGAGGCACGAGGGACTTGCACATTAAACGACATCTCTGGCGTGACCAATAGCCCCAAAAAGTGAAATTTGGGTCACTTTTGGATGCAACCCATCCTATCTCATTCAACATTACTTTGATGTTGTTTCTGAAACTGGCTGGTATGAGTTCAGCATCTTGTACATAACTTCTATTAGAAAAAAAAGAGAATCAAAAGTGCCAGCTCACAAGAATTGAGCTGGAAAACGAGTAATAAGTTTGTTTAAGGGAGTCAATTGACCATCTCTCGAGCCTTTTTAAGGGTACACATAACAATCTTAGCGGTTGAAATTTCAAATCTCAAAATAAGCAGCCTCAATGAATCAACACGATCATGAGCTCTGTCGAGATTCTGAAGAGGCCATTTCCTTCATAACTCGACAGAGCTCATCTGACTATTTTTTTGAAGAAAATGCATTTGTGGGTCGTGGTGTAAAAGCGAAGTGAAAAAACACCCACCAAAAGGTGGCTATTAGTCACGCAACGATTGTCGTTTCCGAGAAAAATCACCTGGCACAGTGGGCTTGTTGTTAAGCTAGCGTTTGAGGTGGTCCTCGCTCGCGACTCTCGTCCTCCATATTTACTGGATACGCTGACCGTAAGCCGTGTCATATAGGTACCTACATACTATATGCAGGGGCTTTGTTCAGAGAACATGGACTAGAGCCTCTGCTACTAGAGCTCCAACTGTTGTTCTTGCGATTCTTGCCCCTTTCTGCCCTTTCCCGAACCTAGTGCATATGATATCAGCCTTGTTTCAATTTCTTCTTTTTTCAAGAAAACTTTTGCATCACCTCATGACAGCAGGCTAAATACTAGATCCGTCCGTGGTGCAAAATTGTTATGCTTTAAGAACATGCATTGCGCGCAAAGGAGAACGAATCTGAATTGACCCATGTTGTTCGAGTTTCTAAAACCTGGAGTTATGTGATTTGAGAGGTAGCTTTCTATACAGTGTATGCTTTTAAGCTCACCTGCCCACCCCAGGATGTTGACGGGCTCCGAAATAGTGGGGATGGATGAGTTTCCTGCAGGCTGCAGGCATTTAAAGCACTGCGCACACCATTATGATAACGGTACCAACAAGCCCTTAAAACACCGTTTCTCTTTCTTTTTGCGTCAAGTCTGTGCACGTCGCTCTACATCATTTCGTACATCGAGAAAAGGATAGAATATTCATTTCTGTCACGTAAACATCCGAGTTTACTTCAGTTAGCCTTGCATACTGCGATATTCGGTCCCATTCCTTTCAGCAGCTGATTCCCGAATGAGCTTGGATGCGCGGCTTGCTGAAGGACTTGGATGGCAAGGGCGACGGTCGATGGAGTTATCTGGTCGGCATTGAGTGCGTGGGCTCATTTCGCTCCACTTCTCATGGTTTTCGCCATCAGCTACCAAATCTAACTCACTGACCGACCGATTTCATGTGTTGATCAATTGGATGTCTACAGGTCTATGATATCAGGTAACGTACTTCTTTCATAAGAAGCTCAAGGCGCAAGTAATAAAATTCTGATGACATGCTATCATATTGTTATAGGAGCTGGAGCCGGCTTGGTCAGCAGCATCCTGACTTGTCCTCTGGATCTTGTCAAGACAAAGCTGCAAGCGCAAGGTGGCTTGCGAGTTGAAGGTCAGACTGGCTATTACGACGGCCTAGTAGGTGTGTACAGCCTCTCGGTTAACTTTAATCAGCTGTTCAGATGATATCGTTCTCATGGCAAGTGATATGATAAACTCAACCTTGTAATGATATAGGCTCCCTTCGGATTATCTGGCAAGAAGAGGGTTTTCGCGGTCTCTATCGAGGACTTGGTCCCACTATATTTGGATATCTACCCACCTGGGCTATCTACTTTACCGTTTACGATTCAGTTAAATCAACCTTGGCCGAGTTACGCCCTAGTCCGTGTACTTTCATTGATGAGATGGACTCATTATTTACCATGCTCATTTTGTGATACATGCATCTTCCCCGATAGGTCATCGTGAAGATGTCTTTTCTCATGTTTTGGCAGCTATGACTGCTGGCGCCACTTCAACAATAGCAACTAATCCACTATGGGTGATCAAAACTCGATTTATGGTTCGTCAAGGTTTTCACCCAGCCAATCTCGATTCACAAGCTAAATTTCAACCTGTTTGTCTGACACCGGGTCGTTTATTTCGCTCAGACACAGCGCATCACGGAAGGTTCAAAGACAGAGCGTTATAAACATACTTTTGACGCTTTTCGTAGGATCTACGCACAAGAAGGCTTGCGGGGGTTTTACCGCGGTATGCTGCCCAGCTTATTCGGAGTTTCTCATGTGGCGATCCAATTTCCGCTTTACGAGCAAATCAAGTTGTATTACAGTATGTACAGCGCCGATCGGTTTCTTGCTTGGTGTAATACCTTAGAACTTTCAGTCTAATGGCATTGCGAATGATGAATTCCTAGAGTCTACCGATTCCAATGACCTGCCATCGAGTCGGATTTTGGTCGCCTCCGCTTGCTCGAAGATGTTGGCTTCTGTGATCACCTATCCCCATGAAGTCCTGCGGACTCGTCTTCAAGTTCACCGTCTTGAACCACCTTCATGCCAGATTCAGCCTGTTTCCCAGTCTCACATAGATGCAATTCCCTCTTCAAAGCCCGAATCCCGAAGGACCAAGTTGGTATATCCTCGTATGAAGCAAACTTTCAATCACATCATGAAGACAGAGGGCATCTCTGGGTTCTATCATGGCTTGGGCGTAAACCTCATCCGGACTGTGCCAAACAGCGCACTTACGATACTGACGTAAGCTCATGATACCAGGCATACTTTTTGCGTCTTATTTCTGGATACTGAAAATGTGTCCCCTCTTATCCGCCCCATACTGTGATAGTTATGAGCTTCTGATGCGGCAGATTACTTCCCTCACGCGACCCGAGACACATTGAAGTTTCTTCTCTTTCTGGTCCAATCGTCCACCTCTTCAGCATTTGATTGTGTTCCATCTCTCGTAGATTTCAACCTGCCTCATACACCTTCATGACCACAATCCATGTGTATTCATCTTCGTCACTTACCTCTTTTGTACGTGTAGTCAAATTCAGCCGTGATCTATTTTTTTGATCTCACAGTACTGCGTTGACCGGGGAGGTCTTGCCCGTGACATTCTCTCTGGCATTGGTCCTATTTCACCTCTATGGACCAGGTCAAGTCAATGAGTTAGACCAATAGTACAAAAGTGCCTACTGCATTCGAGTTGTGAAATTACCATATCAACTCAGCTGTCCACTACCGCTCATGGTCCTCTATGGCCATGGTTAGGGATGTGTGGTAGGCTTGGATGCTGTTGTATGCATTGTTCTCAAATTTGCATATCTGAATTTCTGGAATCCCAATATTTCTTTAGAAATGGCTAGGCTTGGGTTATAAGGTTGAGGGTCTATGTCCATCCAAAGCAAATATCCTGCAAGTTTAATATGGTACTGTGAGTGCAAAGCAAAAGATACCAGGTTGATACTTGATTGAATGGGTCAGACAGCCAAGTTGTCATTTGTGCATTCTGAAGCCAAAAGTGATCATGGTAACTGCTGGCTGGGCAGAGCTTCCACCAGAATGTATACTGCTGAATGTTTGTGGTTCTCAGTCACAATATCAGAGGGCTTGGATGCGACTACACAATTGACAGAACCTCAGATGCCACCAATTGGGCTGTAAGTGTCTCAATCAACACATTGAGTGTCCATCAAATTGAGTGCCTGCCCCAAGACTGCCCAGGGAACTATGTGTGTTCTGTCACCTCCGTATGTGTTTGTTACATGCCAAGAATCCTGACTCCTGCAATCTACTGTACCACTCACAGCCCCCAGCTACTAGTCACTGGAAGGCTAGATACAGTCAACTCTCGATGTAAGCAAGCTTGACATAGGCATATCTTGCTATATGCATAGGTTTTTGCGGGATTTTTTTTGGTATACATGGGCCCAAAAGGCTGTATTATGCTTTTGCAGTATGCATTGCGCAATATAAGCAAGGAGAATCTGTCGACCATCAATATGCTTACATCAAGAGCCGACTGTACTACCATGGTTTCAAGAACTTTTCGAAGAAATTTTAAAGAATCTTCAGAGAAACTTCAGAGGAAATTCAAAGAAATTTCAGATGGTGGCGGCAGCCATCTGGCCAGTTCTACTACCTTGATTGTGACTCAAAATGTTTTTTCCGTCCACTAATATCTTGCAACTTGAAATTGTTTTTCTGTCCACCAATACTTTAATTGAAACTTGAAATGTTTGTTTCTCCACAGAGATCCTAATTGTAACTCAAAATGTTTTTTCTGCCCACCAATATGCCAATTGTACTCAAAATGTTTTTCTGTCCACCAATACCTCAATTGTGGCTCAGAATGTTTTTTATGTTCACTGATATCCTAATCGTAACTCACTATGTTTTTATTTCCAGCAATAGCCGGTCTCAAACCAAACCCGGTCGGCAAAAAACCCGGTACACCTGGTTGTCTTTTTGGCTGGGAGGTGTCAAAAATGTCAACTCAATGCACAAAGTTACGCAACTGGGTGTACCGGGTTTTTTGGCAACCGGGTTTGCTTTGAGACCGGCTAATAAATTTTAACTCAAAATGTTTTTCCATCCAATACCCCTGTGGCACCATGAATATCTGTTTTAAAATAGCTTGAGTACCCCCTTGATGGCCATCAATGGGCCCCACGGTGTTGGTACTTTTTGTTGAAGTCGAGGATTTTTCTCTCTTATCTGTTTCTTTATTTTTCTCTCCAATAGTTACCATCCTAACTAACCGTATTGAGTCCACCTAACATGTTCTGCGGCGTTCTCTTTGTTTCTCTCTGTTCGAGCTCAATAGTCACTAATCCCAATCCGGTAAATGAGACTCACAACTACTATCATTTGTTAAACCTATGTCTAGAAAGATATCACACTATAAAGAGCGGTTGTTTGCGTGTTGTTGTTATTTTCCTCACTCAAACATTTCTCTCTTTACTTGTGCCACCTTACGACAGGTGCCTATCTTTCCATTTCTCACTCTTTAGTGATCTCAGCCGCAGCGCTTTACCTCATCACTAATAAGTGATTCCTTACCAGGTTTGTACAAAGATCATGTTATCTCATATTTAGTAGTTCGTGTTCTTGGGAATATTGATCACTCAAACATTTCTCTCTTTACTTGTGCCACCTTACGGCAGGTGCCTATCTTTCCATTTCTCACTCTTTAGTGATCTCAGCCGCAGTGCTTTACCTCATCACTAATAAGTGATTCCTTACCAGTCACCTGGCCATTCTGATTTCATCACTTTTCATGTCAATACAGATGGAGTGCTCCCTTGATGGCCAGCAAGGGCCCCAGTTAGCCCCAGGTTCAGCAAGGAAGTACATACCATAGCTGTATGGACAAGGTACCAACCCCAGAGCTAACTCAAGCACCTACTGAGTTTCTTGAAGGGGATAATATGACTTTTTGAAGATGTAGGGACTATTTTTGGGTTGATAATGTGACCTTATTGACATCCCGTATTTAGTCTCCAGGCCAGTTACATCCTTAGCTTTACAAAGGATAAATGCTTGTAGGACAGGCAGTTTCCATACTTTACACTGCATCACTCATGATTGACTGTCTGCCCTGCTATGCTCCTGTAACTCAGCATGTCCTTCCTAATGGACTACAGAGATACATCTGCAGACTTTGCGTACTCTAGCAATACCTTCAGGATGAGGTGTGATGCATTTTTCTGCCAGGGGTTGTTTGAGAGACAGGTGAGTGACCCTTTTTCATATCATAAGCTGAAAATGTTGACATTTTTCACTTCTGACGCCAACAATTGATCCAGAATCTTCAGGTACAGAAGATCATTGGGTCTCTGGAACATTGATTGAAGAGATAACATTGTGATTTCAAGCGGCTCACACCACATAAATTCTGTGATGACAGGTCAACATGCACACACACAGATGACTTATTATAGACCAGGAAAATAAGCTTGTAACAGTGTTTGGATCCCAAGACCAACAAGCCTTTGTTGGTCTCCTCAGACAGTGAAGCTGTTTCACACGGAAAGCCTGATTGCCTTTTTTCAGACTTTTTTTCTAACAGCCGCCGTGCTTAAGTTCATATTTTAAAATCAAATCACATCCAAAATTGACTATAATGGGGATGAAGAAGAATGGAATATCAACAGTTCAATGACCTGGATATTGAAGATAGACCATTACGAACCTTTCTTGCTAGATCTAACTAACAATCAAGGGTTATTCTCCCACCATTTTTTATTGAGAAAGGGCTTCTTGGCATTGAATCTGATTCTACTAATCCAGACACTAACAAAATAAATCAGTTTCTATTTCTCACTTTTTGGTGTGTGCATGTTGGCATGCCATCACAAAATTTATGTGGTGTCAGACTTGGAGCTCAATCCACCAATAATTTGACACTGTTAGACACATTTTTCACCTTTGCTGGCCTTGCATCACATAGGCTATCAGAAAAACTCTTCTCTAGGCCAGGCTATCTAACTCCAGCTCCAGCTAGTAAGTGTAACCATCACAGTCTCCACATATGTCAAATGAAAGGTCTGATGAACATATATTGGCAGGGTGGAATACATCAGAGCTTAAAGACTGATGAAGTATAAAATGAAGACCTATCATCTCTACACTGAATACCTCTGTTGAATACCTTATGTTGTAATTTTTTTAAACACATGTAAACATCCAAATGTTCATGTATGGGTGATATGATGTGACTCTTGCAAGAAGTAGAAAGCTTCATCAAACTCAAACTATAGGCAAGAAGTATGCTGGATCTTTATTCAGCATACTTCAGCCTACCAGCTATGAAATTATTGAAGATAAGGTAGTCAACCAAAAATCACATGCAACTGGAGTCTTGCAATTGATATGCTTGGGCTTGAATCCAGTTGCTTCCATCAGTTTTCCCTTGTGTTTTTTTTTTTATTTTTTTTATTTTTTTTTATTTTGAGTGCTTTTGATTTCACATGCCACACTATTTAATCTGTGTAAGTAATGTAGTATCTCTAATACAACAACTGCTTTTATATGTGTTCTACCAATGGGCGGACTACTAAGCCTCCACATCAGGTGCCTCGTACAAATTGACGTATCCAAACATTTATACATGAGAAAAGAAAAATTTAGAAGTGAAGATAAAAAAAGGAGAAATTGGCATAGGTTTTTGGACATAATATATAGCACACGTATTAATCGAGATATGTTTTTAAATGAGTGAATCTGCCCGTTTCTTCCACGAAGCTAGCTAAGTAAGGGAACACTGCTGTAGTATCTAGTAATTTTGTTGCCGAGTTAGTGTCAACTGGGATTTTTTCTTTTTTTGATTTTCTTTCTGAAGTTTTGACGTTGTGAGTTGAATCTTCTACAATATATCAAGAAGTGAGTCGGACTTTCTGGAACTTTACAAGTGTCACACTTGTCGTTCTCTTCGGCCCCTATTCGGTGTAAGAATGTTTTGAGGGGGCAGTGACCACATCGTAGTTGGAAGATTGTGGCCGCCTGCCCTTTTTCTAGTTGATTGAGTGCGTCAGCTATTAGTTTTCCACGGGTTTTGAATTTTTTGATTGGAACAGCTCCCCTTTTGAAACTTTGTTTAGTGTGTCTTAGTAAGCCTCCTAAACTGATTGGTAGCATCAACACCTCTGAGTTTCCCTCTGCCACTGCTCGAGCCGCCTCATCCGCTTTCTCATTTAACATGATCCCCTCGTGACCCGGCGTCCAATATAGCGATACTGTGTGCGCTTGTGGTAGTCGCCGTACCGCCTTTTGTAATGTCTTTGCTAGGTATTGAAGTGTCTCCGGTTTCGTTGGGTTTGCTAGGAGATTCAGCGCGGCTTGGCTATCGCTGAACAGTGCCACCGAGTGGTATTTATCTGGGTGTTCTGTCACCATCGTGCTATATTTGATCAAACCAAGTATTAGTGCCATTGCTTCCATTTCGTAGTTAGAGATTCCTTCAAGTGGTCCATATGCATGACTTGTCACTCCGTCGTTCATCGCAGCTGCCGCTCCTCCCCCAACTTCTGGGATGAAGGATCCGTCCGTGAATATGACACACGCTCCCTTTTCTTCTTCGTCTTCGATTTGTGTTGGTATTTTTTCTTTGACTTTGTCTCGTTTCTCGTCCAGGTTTTGAACTTCCCATAATGGTTCTTTCCACGGGGCCACGGGGTACGGGTAGATTGTTTCTAGTTTGAGGTCCGGGGTCAGAAGCATATCAGTTTTTCGTAGTATTCTATGCATTGGGCTTAAGAGGTTACGTGGCCTTTTTGATAACTCGATGTCTAGGATCCGCTTGGTCGGGTGAGATGTTGGAGCTGTCAAGCGCTTGTATGCGAAGTTGTGGTTGTATTTGATTGCTAGGTCTTTGAAAGAAACCATGTTAGCATCGTGTTCCATGTGATCCGCTGGAGAGCTTTTGAATGCTCCCAACGCTAGTCTGTTAGCTGAGTTCTGCAGGAGGCTGAAGATTTTAGAGACTTTACTCTCTGTCTTTGTGTTGAACCAAACTACACATCCAAACAGGATTCTCGGTTTAAGAACTGCAGTGATCAAATTTTTAGTTTCTTTGGGATCTGTACCCCAGTAGCATCTGTTAATTTTACTTAGCTGAGCTAATGTCGATTTTCCCCTTTGTTGCATCCTCTTGATGTGTGGTCCAAAACTAAGTTTGGGATCGAGCCACAGACCAAGCCATCTTAATTCGGTTTTCGGTTCCAGTATCTGGTTTCCGAAGAGTATCTTTGGGTTATTGTGGCGGCGGTGGGTCAGATGCATCACTTGGGCTTTCTTTTGATTGAATATCGCGCCGTGTCTCCTCCCCCATGCTAGCGCTTTGTCTCCTTCGTCCTCCAGTTCCATTACGTTGACGTCGATGTCTTTGCTCGCAACTAAGTGTGTTACATCGTCTATAAATCCTAGAGAGATTTTGTCCGATGTGATGTCAACTTTGGTATCAATGAGCAGTGATGAATTGTAGATTATGTAAAGTATGACAGATAGGGGTGATCCTTGTGGAAGTCCGTCTTCCACATCAAATTCTTCTGACACAAAGTCTTGTAGTCGGAGGGTTGTTGTCCTGGCCTGGAGGTATTCTTCTATTTGGCAAACAATGTACTCTGGACATGCTTTTTTTCGTAATGTATCAGCTAGTCTAACTTTGTGTACAGAGGGGTATGCGGACTTTACGTCAAGAAACAGGCCTGACACCATCTTCCCCTCCCGCCACTTGTGGTATATCCATGACGTTAGGAGCACAAAGGCGTCGTCCGTGCTGTGTTGACGTCGACCCCCCATGTGTCCTTCTGCCAAGACGTTGTGACTCTCGGCCCAGTACGTGATTCTTCTCGCAATCACCGTTTCGAAGACTTTTCCTAGACAGCTTAGCAGGGCAATAGGTCGGTACGCTCCTGCCTCTGAGTAATCATCTTTGTCGTGTTTCCGAAGTATTGCCGTGGTGGCCGTCCTCCAAGCTGTTGGGAAATAACCTAATTTCAGGCACGCTTCAAACACCTTTGTTAGAACAGGTATCAGGGATGACTCAGCTATTTTAATTAGTTCGTTTGAGACTTTGTCCCCTCCTGTTGCTTTCTTCGACGGTAGCTTTCGCACTACTTCTGTGACTTCGTGTTCCGTTATCTTTGGGTGAGTTAGCTGTGGGGAAGGGTGAGTGTTTCTTGAAATGTCAGTTATACTACATTCATTTTGGACTATTGAGGTACCGACGAATAATAGCTTTGCTTGTTCATGTTTGTCTGTTGCTAATGTTCTATCTTCGCGGTACAGTGGCGCTACCGTATTGGAACTTTGTGCCTGTGTGTATTTAAACGCTTTGAAGGTCAGTCCACTTTGAGCTTTTGCCAAAAATGTTCTCCAATGGATTCTCTTGAGTTCGTTTATGGAATACTTTACGTAATTGTTCCATTCCCAATAGCACCTTGCTGCCTCATAAGTCTGGCTCAGGATCATCCACCTGCGTGAAATGAAAGGTCTGATGAACATATATTGGCAGGGTGGAATACATCAGAGCTTAAAGACTGATGAAGTATAAAATGAAGACCTATCATCTCTACACTGAATACCTCTGTTGAATACCTTATGTTGTAATTTTTTTAAACACATGTAAACATCCAAATGTTCATGTATGGGTGATATGATGTGACTCTTGCAAGAAGTAGAAAGCTTCATCAAACTCAAACTATAGGCAAGAAGTATGCTGGATCTTTATTCAGCATACTTCAGCCTACCAGCTATGAAATTATTGAAGATAGGTAGTCAACCAAAAATCACATGCAACTGGAGTCTTGCAATTGATATGCTTGGGCTTGAATCCAGTTGCTTCCATCAGTTTTCCCTTGTGTTGTGATTATGAATGGAAAGCGACCTCCCGGGGCCGGGGGAAGTGTTTCTGTCCCCGACGATCGCGCGAGAGCTGAAGTCGGGTCGACGTAATCGGGTCAGGAGCGACTTGGGGAAAGATCTCATCGTCCAGATTCAGCAACGGTGACAACACAACGGCTTGAAGAAACTTTCCACTGGGAGTGAATTTTATGAAGTATGGCGAATATATTGTCAGTATATGATATCGTCTCCTCTCATTTACCTTTTACTGTATCCTGATATTGTTCTGGTCCTAATGGAAATTCGATTCTTTGCAAAGCGTTACCGAACCAATTCCCTCTGGTCGCATAAAGTTGAAAACTACTCATGGACCGATTGAGATAGAACTATGGCCGAAAGAAACTCCGAAGGCTTGTCGAAAGTAGATCCAACCTTTGCCTTTCTCATCACACGCAAATTGATCAAAGGTGCTATTGCTACGCCCAGTTTTGTGCAATTATGTCTCGAAGGATACTATGACGGCGTCATCTTTCATCGCATTGTACCGGATTTCATCGTTCAAACTGGTGATCCATCTGGTACCGGTAGTGGAGGTAAAAATACTGTCAGGATCAGCCATTCGCAGCATGCAGCTGATCAGACCAAGATGATGTGTAGGCGAGTCTATATACGACGAAGGCGTATTTGACGATGAGATTAATGCAAGACTGAAGTTTTCGCGAAGAGGGTTAGTTGCCATGGCGAATCTAGGCACTCGTAACACCAACACATCCCAGTTCTTCTTTACATTAGGCAAGGCTGATAGTATCATCTTTTCTACATTATCTTGGTTTTTCTCACGTGAACTTTTCTTTTTTCGTGTAATCTGGACGCCGGCTGCCTAACGGTCAAACACAGCACGCACTGACGAATTACAGGATAAGCATACGATATTCGGATCCGTGATCGGCGACACCATTTATAATGTCATCAAGCTGAGTGAAGCTGAAGTCGATCGCAAGGAACGTCCCATCCATCCTCCCATGATCAAAAGCGTAGAGGTGATCGACAATCCCTTTCCAGACATCGTTCCGCGGATCACAAGGGAGCAGATTAAAGAACAGGCAAAGGCAAAAAAAGAGGCTAAACGGGAGAAGGCAAAGGAGAAGATGAAATCCAAACATCGGACTCTAGCGAAGTAAGGCTCGCATCTGACCAACCTCCACCCTCAATTCAAAATTTAAAGATGCCTGACAAGCCTTGCGCCTAAAAAGAAACAAAGGTCTCCTTTCATTTGCAGATGAAGAGCAATTGACAGGTCCTGCGGTGGAAGATGAGGAGAAAAGGCCCAAATTCAGAAGCGCGCACGATGTCGAGGCCTCCTCTCAGTTATCAAGCAAAGTTATTGATCCGAGGCGTTCAGCAATTGACATCCCGGCGCCATATTTGGTACAACCACCTGCTTCTGCTCTCAGACAGGCAGATGATGAAAGTCAACCTGTGAAGATGCACTCCGCTCTCAAAGCCGTCAAAAAGCGGCGAACTTCTGATTCGAAAGATCGCACAGACAAGGGAGAAGTCGACTCAAGTACAGCGCCCCGAAAAAAGCAGAAAGATGACGCGTAAGTGAAGATTGACAGCTTTGGGGTTGTCATTTTCATATCAGTCAGTTTTGAATACCGAGTCGGGTGCTTAAACTTGCTTTCCGGCTTTGCTTTTGTTTTCAATGGCTGCTCAGTGAGCGAGTGAGAGACGAAATTGCAAAGATGGAAGCCGATCTCAAAATGGGATTGAACAGTGACGAGTCGGGATCAGAACATGAACCCAAAAAAACAGGCCCGAAGTCAAGCAAAGGCCACAAATCTCAGGAAGGCCGATCACTACTGGAAGCCGAAAGAGCTCGATATAAAGCCCGGGCCGAGAAAACAATATCTCAAGTGTCGGCACCCACGAAGAAGGGTGGTAGTTCCGGGATTGACTCGATTTTGGAAGGCTTTCGTAGTAAACTGCGAGGGGCAGAAGGTCCTTCAAAAACTGTTGCAGCAGGAGAAAATCGATTAGATGGTTACGCTGGTGAAGTAGACCCTACACAAGACGGCGTATTGGGTGATGTAGATGACGATGACGACGGATGGATGGCTCAGTGCGCCATGAGAATATATCTCTTATCTCTTATATCTTATCTGACATATAGCTGATGGAACTCGGCACATATTTCGACGGTGTCACTTTTATCCACAGTGAACTCAAATTTAGAAAAGACGCAACTGTAGATCTGCATCGAGCTGATGAGTACGCAGTTGTTGATCCTCTGGCAAACAGAAAGGTGAGCCTTTTCGACACACCTGCGAAGACGATTTGATTAATATATGTTGGATTCCTGAACTATACTTTAGTTTACTCTGGACGAGCTAGCTGCCCGAAAGACTGAGAAAAGGAACGCTGAATTCAATAACCCAGATGGCAACAAAAGAACGACAACATCAAAAACTCCTCGTGCTCGGGATCCAGCTCCGTCACGAAGGTATTAAGTGTGACTGCCCCATCAATGATTGTGTTAAGCCCCTTTCATACACGGTCCACGGTGCCATGAAAGCTTTCCACTTTGACCAGGTGAAGTGAACGATACACCTGATTTGGAGGATAAACAGGGTAAGGACGATGTACCCCATTAGACCAGGGTTGTACATGTATCAATTTATTCATACGATTTCTGTTCTGCAAAACTTGTCTGGTAGATGTATAAATTGCTTCTGTTCATCAACAAAACAGAAGGATCTCACAATTGACTTGGCTGCGACTCAAACGTGTTCTAAGTACCGCCGGGGCACATGTACCTTCTCCTTCCTCACAAGCTGCGATAGTCCGTCCTGACGTCTATCTCTGGACCCGGCCACATGCATATGAATATTGTATTAGAGTAACTTGAGGATCTATTTACTTCTTTTCTCATTAAGTGACAAGAGAAGCAAGATGAACTTTGCACTGGATATTGTAAGGAGGGACATGGATATTCTCACCACTTTCCCGCTCTCACCCGCTCCATTATCTGGATGAAGTCATAAAGAATTTTAAAGGCTTGGAAGTCCATTCAGAGTGATGCCAATCCTGAAGCATGGGGTTTGGAAACTTGAAAGGACAATAGATAGATCAGCACACATAGATGGCCATTGAATGGGTTCTGCACATCGATGGTGCTCCAAGTTGAAACTTAAAATCTTATCTCGAGCTATGCAGGCTGTTTGTAGTGGGCTGGAGCTACGAAGTATTCAATGAGCTTCTCGAGGTGAGAAGTCATCAAAGATTTTAAGCCACTCAATGCTTACACTTGAGTATCTGTCTTTTCTTCTGGGTCTGTTGTTAAAGTTTTTCAAGCGATGGTCAATAGGAATAGTCCTCCAATTCCATGGGTTCAAAATCTATCCCAACTTTTTGTTTTTGTGCAGACGTTGCAAGTACATCAGTTTGTGCTTTGATAAGTTCTGACATGTAAGTATTGAAATGAGAGGAACTCAAAACTCATTTTTAAATTGAAGGAGGCCTTGAAATTATCTTGGGGTATCACGCCAAAGCCCATCCGTCCTTGCTGATGTACTTGATCCAGTTGAAAATACACGATTTCCACTTTCCTCAATATTTAACTGCTCTCACTGTAGCGATGTCCCACTTGGGCTTCTCAAGTACTATCAATGAGAGTCTTCACTGGGTCTCTATTAAGTCAATCTCATACAGATATCTTAACATCCCCACAACTCCACACTTACTTTATACTCTGCAATACTAACAGCCAAGACAATTGTTTCTGAGTTGGATATTTACATCAGTGCTTTTGTAATCTTTCAGTAAGGATTGGAACAAGCATACAAATAATCCAAAAAATGATCTACCATCCATCTTGCAAAACATTTGTCAATGATGGCGTGTCTTGTCCATTTTGATCTTGAGTAGGAACCGCCAGAACAGTCTACTTGAAGTGAAAGCAAAGAAGTTAAAAACATCGCATTATGCTCCTTCAATTTTTTGGCACAGTTCCTGTTCAAGAGACAGTGAGATTTGATATAGATACACTGGATTCTACTCGTGCCGTAAAATCAATGCAAAAGAGCTTTTCATAAATATTTTTGTCACACCTCTACATTGGTTGTTTGATAAAAGAATGGAGACATGGGAGCACATTCACGGGCTTAGACTGAGTCGACCGATCATAGTTCTTGAGCTCCTCTTTGATCTTTATGGATCTTCCTCCTCTGACTCTCCAATTGATGAGATAATCTCGACAGCTTTTTGTTTTTGCGCTTCAGTACGTGTTTTCCATATGGCGTTTATGCTATCGAAGTCAGGTTGAATATAAATATCAGCTCATCAGTACGAAGACGTGTCAACCAAAGCTACACACCTCTCAGATCTTTGCAGCTGGCCACTTAACATCTCGGCTTGAGCCTTTAAGTTTGAATACTCTTGAGCTAGACGTGATGCATTCCCTTCCAAAACTATTTTTGCCCTACAATTTCGAGCGCCGAGTGATAGTGATTTCCTCAACTTCTAAAGGTGAGGATTTGTGGATGAGACAAAAAATATAGACCTACGCATCTGATTCTTGGACATGCTGTACCAACTCGTCGACTCTGGCTGTAAGAGCAAAGTTTTGTGCGCGGTAGCGCTCGAGCTGCCGTCGCGTGATTTCGTATATGACAGGTTCCTCAGAGTTCCTGACAGGCTGGTGATAAGATGTAGAGTGTGTGCTCTGCATCTGACTCTGGTTATCTTGTCGTTCCCTGATACAAGCATGCATCAACGCGTTTGCAAAGGCGTCTCTTACGAAGCAGTTCCTCAAGACAAAAAACCGATGATAGTTGTTGCAGCTCACGCTTCATTCCTGCCGATTGACTCGAGTAATTTCGCTTCCAGATCTTCGATCAGGATGTCCTTCTGTTTCAATTGTTCCGACAGAGCTTCGTTCGCGCTAAAAGTGTCCATCGTCATGAGATACGTTGTCATTATCATCTTCTCTTCGCAAAGAAATTAGGCCCACAATTCGGTCTCTGCCGACACTTGATTGCATGCACACAGTTGTACCGGTTGATGCGACTTACGCGCTCATTGAACGGGGACAGGGAGTTCTTGGTGTCAAAAAGAATGTCTGCAACTCACATTTGCAGAGTCGCAATCTGACCCTGTGTCTTCCGCTCCGCACGATGAACCGGACTAGAACCATCGACAGTGTGAGGACTGATGAGTTCCGATGACAAGTACGACCATGCTGTGGATTTTTTACCTTATAGGGATGCTCTCACTGTCTGCTCTGGGTTGAAGCGAGCCTCCCGCTTCCGGTGGAGATCGTCTGCCTTGGGATTGTCTTCTTGCAGTTCCGGGTGTTCGGCGAGTGTTGCGGCTTCTGGTCACAATCGAGGGATCAGCTGGAGAGTTGTGTCTTGACTTGCGACTCGGACCACCTTTAACACTCATGGACTCGTTTGGCCTCTTCATTGACAATGAGACTGGAATGTCCGTTCGGTTGATCAAATTTGCGCATGCAAGCTGGTCAAGAATCGCTTCTGCTGGAGTTGTCGTATGCTGCGCTCTTAGCTTGATTTCCATATCCAAATTTCCATGTCAGTGCTAATCTGATCTAATGTGCTTCAAACGGTACCTTGCAGAGCTCGCTCTCAATGCTATCAACGGCCCAGGGCGTTAAAGACCAGCGTCCATGTTGTGAGCGCTTGGGCAGATTTGTCAATCGTCGAGTCAGACCGACTTCTTTCAGTGCTTGTAACGACTCTGATAACGGGAAAGGTCTCTCTTGAAAGGATTTCCGCACTAAAGATGACAAGCATGAACTTTATAAACGCGGATCAAATACATATACGCAAGAAGAATAGACCTACGCCTGGAGTTGAGAGAGTTGATGTGCACCGAATCTATGTTTGGATCGTTGTGCAAGGCGGTCCAAAGCTCGTGAAGTACGTCTGTCGCAAATCAGTGGTCAGGACTAGCAAATTCCAACTCATGAAAATTTAGCACACGGCGGACAAAGGGCTGACGAGAAAAGAAGGCGGCCTCGATTTCATTGCGTTCCATGCTGGAGGACGACGATGGCCTAGAGATGCAAAGACTCAGTGTTTTATACGGCAATTGCAAGTCATCCGCTACTCAAGTCATGGTCAAAGGCATAGTGCGACACCAGGCTCCATCTGATTTGTACATTCTTTTCTCTGGAGTCTTCTATCGTCTTCTCTGAGGAATTAATAATCGCTTGCAGTTGTGAATGTTTGCCGATCTCATTCATGCGAAGATACATATCAAACAGGTAAGGCAGTTGCAAAACAAGCGGATGCATAAAGGGGTTTTCACAACTTGACAAACCCCTCTCGGACGAACGAGTAGTCGAGAGAGGGACTTATACACGAAATTTGGCGTGCGAGACAGAAAAGTTTGGCTGGGGACTTTTTCATTCCTCCAATACCCGCGGACCCTACGGACGAATATCCTTTGGACTAAGAAGTTAGAACAGAGTTGTGCGCCTGCTCAGCCTACACATACTGGTCCTTCTTGGCTTCAGGAAAGCGCTGGAAAAGATTTTTGTGTAACCTTTCAGCGTGTTTGGTGTGAGCTTTTGACAGGTTGGTCAGCTTTCTCCCTGATTTTGGTGTTTTTTGCAAACTTCACAATTGCATTGCTCTGCTAGTTTTGCATCTGATCAGAAGTAGGCTACACAAATGTGTGTTACCCAAGTCATCTCTTTCAATGTCTTCTTTTTTGATTCTTGGGACATTTTTGGGGCATCAGAGGTTGAAAGGATGGTCACAATCCATTCTCCATGGTGTCAGAATTTGGTTGTTGCAAACACATTATGCAACAGAAATGGATGGTTGATGATTGCTATGGATGATACGATGGTTAGAACATACATGCTAAATCCAAAGTTCAATTTTTATGTTATCTTCTTATACACTTCACCAAACAGCAAAATCGTCAACAAGAGGTGATCATAATTTTTGCTGACATTTTTGGTTGACTGGTTGGTAAAGTGTATAACCAACTTTCAAGCTTCTCAATCTGCCCCTTGCAAGATCAAAAATTTGCTTTTGTGCAACACTTTGTGGCTAAAGTTACCAAATAGGCCCTAAAGTTTCAACAAATGAAAATATGCAAGGTATGAGAAAACATAGATGTCACAATCTTGAGATCCTTCCACCTTAACAATTTTTACATGTAACTAGAAAATGAAATTGACTTCCTTCTACAGTAGACTCTGACATAACCAATACCCAAAAAATGGGGGTCAAAACTATTGGTTTTGACCAAGTATCTCTTTCATCAAGGCTTTGGGAAACCAATAATGCTCAAATTGCAGGTGGTATTGGTTATGAAAAAGAACTCCATACATTGTATATGATCAGCTGAGAAACAATGTATTGGGAATTCCCTTCAGGAAGTGTGTTTCTCAAAGTTCACAATTATGAATGTGAGCAGACATTCAGCAGTGAAAAAAATGAGAAAAAAGCCAACAATGAACCAAAGCCTAGTCAAATATACCACTGAATTATTGCAGGTTTATTGGTTTTGAGACCAATTTCACTGCAAATAAATTTTATTTGATCAAAAAAGTATCTGTGTTTACAGAGCATTGGTTTTGGCACATATTGGTAATATCAGAGTCCACTGTACCTCAACAGTTTTGACACATAACCTGAGAATTGAATGCTCCAGAGCCTCCTACTGGACATGTTGGAGGAACCCATTCAAAATGGATGCCTTTTCTCCCATATGTCTCAATAGGGGTATCCAAAACTGCAGAAATGTGTTCCAGAAGTGTCAAGAAGTGACATCCAGAAACTTCTGGGACACCTCCAAAAGTTGGTTGGGTACATATCTGCACTCATCTGGGCTCCAGAAGCATCTGTGCATCTGTATATTCATAATCAAGGGATCATATTCAAATCTCCCTGCACTTTTTTCAGCCTTTGTGTCATCATTCATCACCCCACATATCTGGGGAACATTCAAGTGCTCATTCTCAATTATATATTGCATTTCTCAAATATGTATCTAGAACTGAATTCAAGTCGGAATCTTTTTGTATGCAAAGTTATTGTATTATTTTGGGATCCCACTATTTTCCGCCCCCTCGGCAAGGATCCGGCGCCCCTTAGTTTTGGGGCATTATCCGCGATACCCAAAGCAACCCGAGTGGGCTCAGCCAAATTTTGGCTGGGTCGGACCTCAGGGGCTCCTCAGGGGCTCTTTACGTGAACATCTTCTGATGTCAGAGCCCCTATTTCACCATTGTTCGCCCCCTATTAAGTAATAGGGCGTCAAATTTGACTTCGCCCTTTTGGAAACAACCAAAAGGGCTCTTATTAGCTCATGAGCCCGGAAACGGGCCGAGTCCCATTTGGACTCCACCCTAAAAGCCTGCACCCCCCACTGTAATTCCCTCCTCTTCCCCGTCCTTCCGTCCTTGTTGTTTTCTTCTCTTCTTTCCCATACAATCTTCCAATCCATACACTTACTTCGAATCCATACACTAACTTACACATTCATTGACCCTTTTGACCCAGTTCAATTGAACCTTACACCCCTCAATAAGCACCATGTCCAACTTTAATCAGAATTCCCCACTTCCGAATTCCATACCCTCGGAAATTGTACAAACAACTCACTCGCCTAATCAACCACCACCTTCCCATAATAACCACCCGTCCATCCATCCAGCGACGTCTTCTCACCATCACTTTCCTCAGCCACCTAATATTCCAACTCATTTCGCACAACACCCCTACTGGTATTCCCCACCTGGCCTTGTGTACCCACCACCTCACACCCTTACACAACCTCCCTCTGATCTCTCTGGCCAAGGCTTTGTGCCAGGCCAAGGCCAAGGCGTCATGCCACCTCCCTGGCAACACACTCCGTTTAAACCTTCTTATGTTTCTACTTATCATCAAACTCACGGTTATGGTAACCCAATGATGTATCACCCATCCCACGTACCTCCTCCCCAACAAGGTCCCGCACCGATCCACAACAACCTCGGCTCAGTAGTTACACATCCTTTTAGTCCTCCGAGTTCAACAACCGCCACTACTTCCATTATTTCTACGTCATCAGCCTCCAATGCAAATCATCCTGCTACTTCGATTTCTACGTCCACGACCTCGTTTTGAAGCGACACCTGCCACTTTACCCGTGGGTCCAATTGTCGACGG
>NW_006768765.1:1112592-1146507 GCF_000204055.1 Melampsora larici-populina 98AG31 | reverse complement strand
CAAACGGTCTTCTTCAACAAAGAAGACGGGATGCCTGTTCGAAGTTTCTCTCAACTTCAGTCGTCGCTCGGACTCTTGGGTCGTGACTCATGATCGCAAGAAGGTAGCAAAAAAACATCACAACCACCCACCATTTGAACAACCGCACAACCTTTCCCTTCACTGACGTTTCTCTCCTCAGACGCGTGAAAGAATATCATTTCTGTCATCTGCCGGATGTCGAGCTAACCAAATTCGACAACTAATTGACGTCGAACCCGGTTCACAGCCATTGGTACGAGACATTCACAATGTCAGGGCGACCTTTCGTGACACTTGGTTGAATGGCCGCTCGCCCATTCAAGGGCTATTTGACCTCATCACCGAAAGCCAGTGGGCTCACCGCACTCTCACCTCAGCTGACGGTACCCTTCAGAATCTGTTCTTTGCCAGTCCCAACGCCATCCGTTTAGCTCGACGGTTTTCCACTGTACTCAGCCTCGATTGTACCTACAAAACGAATCGATTCAACCTTCCGTTATTACATATAGTGGGTACCACCAATACTAACTAATCTTTCACGGTGGCCATGTGCTTCCTCAATAGCGAAGTCACTTCCCAGTATGAATGGGCGTTGACTCAACTGAAGGAGGTCATATATGAAGACGAGGACAAGACTTCAACAAACACTTTACCTCAAACCTTTGCTACCAACGCTGAACCCGCTCTTTTCAACACCATTGAAACAGTCTTTCCCGAGGCCACACACATACTTTGTGTGTGGCACATCAACATCAACATAGCTAAGAATTGCAAGTCTAAATTTACAGAAAACGAATGGACCGAATTCATGAAGCTTTGGAACACCTTTGTCGCATCCACAACCACAGCTGAATATGACACCAATCTGGAAGCTGTTACAACATCTGCCAGAGCTCATAATGTCTTAGATTACCTACAAAGTACATGGCTTCATAGAACAAACAAATTTGTCACTCTTTTCACTTCAGCAACACCTCACTTTGGAAATTCTTCAACCTCTCGTGTCGAAGGCAGCCATTACCAAGCAAAGCGGTTCCTTGAAGGTCGAAACAATGATTTTCTTTTGTGTTTTAATTCATTCAAACGTTATGAAGACCATCAGATGAATGAAATTACAATCTTGTTAGGTATCGAGAAGACCAAGACTGTTCAGGGCATGCCGGTGTTTTTCAAGGAACTCCACGGTCCGATTTCTCATTTCGCAATCAAGAAGCTGAAGTCTCAATACGACCTTTTGCCTGACTCTCTTCAACGTCCTTGTACTCACACATTTCGAGGGTCATGGGGCCTTCCATGTTCTCACGAAATTGCAGAGGCCCGCGATACTACCGATTATCTTTTGCCAGACGCCATTCATCTTCAGTGGCACCTCGTGATGGAAGTTGCTCCAGTAACCCACGATGCCCTGGTTGAAGCTGCTCGTCTCAAGTTTGCTCAGCTGTTGGAGCTGCCCGAACACGGCCTCCGGAAGCTTTTTGGCGAAGTAGGCCTCCTGGAAACCAACCGCTATTCCTTGGTCCCTATCACAAAGGCCAAAGTTGAGACCAATAACAAAGGCAGACCCCGTGCGAGCACTTCAAAGAACCCGGCCGTATCTCAAGAAGGTTTGCAAGGGTGATGGAAATCCAAGATGGAAATTGCTGACGACCTCAAAAAGAAAAGAGTGAACAAGTGCAGTGGTTGTAGGTCTCCCTCTCACCGAATAACCACATGTCCTCACCGTGGAACCCAATCGAGTACGACTCACACAATCTTAACTCAGACCAAGCGCGGTAAAAACAAAAAAGATTCATGTTCTGACAGCTCTGACTCAGATTTACCATTGCTTGACGATCTCACTTTGCAAATCTCAAGACCAGCAATTGCTTCATCCAGCTCAAAACCTGTCACCATGGAAATCGAATCAGAAATTGAACATGAAGATTTAGTTGACGTCGATGATTCTATGGATGATTCAAGTGATGATATGCATGAAGCTGATGATGAAGACCTTTGCCCATTCTGCGATGATCCGATGCCTTTGCACCCTTCAACTAAGCTGGCCAATCTTAAGAAGACACTTTTGGCCATGCCTAACATCCGCAAAGGTGTTGGACGTGCAGGCGCTATGACATTACCTGTGAGTCCTCAAGACGTTTTGTTCTCTTTATTTGTGTCTAACTTGCACATTATCCTCTTTAGTTTGCCCAAACAGGCGATTTCTGTCAATTACATCACGCCGAACGTGAAATCATTCCTCTTGGTATTGCCAAGGGATGGCCGACTGTCATCAATTTTGATGTTTTAGATGTGTATGTACCTCATACCGAGTTCGAGCTCTTCCATTTAACAAACAAGTAGTAATTTGATGTTGGCATTGTTTCCACAGCCGTATCAACAAGTATGCTCCAATCTTGAGCAATATTATCCACAGAGTCGTGCCATCTACTTACCTTGAGGTGGCCGTGAAGAAGAACAAAGGTGGGAGAAGCCGTTCTCACAGCATGGCTGTGCAGCTACTTGAATTTGATGTCGAGCAACCTGGATAGTGAGTTGCTTTTATTCTCCAGCTCACCATCATCTTGATAACTGATGCGAATTCCTCCCAGTTATGGATATCAAGGCTATGAAATTTTCATTAGAACCCTTGAGTCGATATTTATCAACAATCCAACCTCCCAACATCACCTTGGTTCGGAACAATCAGCACCTCTCACTCCTGACTACTTCCTTCGCCAGGTCCTTATCCCAGAGCTTGCTCTCTGTTTAATAGCGGAAGATATCAACTTGGAGAGGAGTGATCCTCACGTCAAGCTTACTTTAGAATCCAGCAGGGAATTCGGTGCGGCAGTGTTTCCAATTCAAGATTGCGTGAACAAAGTCAAAGGCAGTCCTCAAAAGCCAAAGATCGAACCTCCAGTGTCGACATCTCAAAATTCATCTTGTGTCTTACAAAACAATGTGCTGGTTAAGCCTTTTGAACAAAACGTATTAAAGCAACTGCCATGTATAATTGTTCCTTACATCAAGTCGGTCTTTAATCCACCTGCCAAAGGCAATTGTGGATACTACGCCATTGCGAAAGCACTTAAATGTTACAACAAGTACTCTTACATTTTAGTTCAAAGCCACTTACGCGATGAGCTGGTCAATCATTGAGAAACTCACGAGCAACTAATATCAACAATCTTTGGGATGAAGCCCTGTGGAATGAAAACTCGCCGTACTGCACCTTATGCAACCGAAATAGTCGATGATTTGCTGAAACGTCTTGGGCCACAGGGTTACAAATGTACTGATAAATATTGGATGTGTATGCCTTACTTAGGCTACGTAATTGCCAGCGTATATGAATGCCCAGTCATTCTACTCAATCCTGTGGAATCCAACTGTTACACGTTTTTTCCGTTTCGCACTCCACCTAACAAGGAGGAACCAATCATTCTAGGCTTTGTCAACGGTGATCATTTTGTTACTTTGGGTTGTGGGTCAAATATGTTTCCATTCCCTGAGATATACGGCTTATACGACCACTCCCTCTCACCTACCATCACTACCACCGAAATTCCCGCTTGGATGAGCAGGTACAAAGTGCAATTGGATTTATGGGCTAGTCGAGATGTGCTTGATGTAGATGTTTAGATGGAAATGGTTTCCTTTTTGCTTGTTTCTTTTTACTTTTTGTTGTTATTTCTCATTTCTGTTTTCGCTCGTTTCTTTTTTTCTTTTTGTTGTTATCTCTCATCTCACGCTCGTTAGTAGTCTTGTTGTTGTTATTTCTTGTGTCTATATCATGTATGCCACACAGTTCTCGCTTGTTGTACTAAGCTATATGATCTTTGCTTTCTGCTTGCTCCTATGCCTATGCTATATGCCAATTCAACCTATGTTTATGCCATGCCACCTTTGCACAAGTGAGCAGTTTGGAATTGATTGCATGAGTTAGACTGAGACTTCGAAAAGAAAATAAATCACTTTTTTTACAAAAAAAGACAAGAGAGGTGTCGCCCCTGCTGGCGCCCCTTTTTCGAGAGATGGGGCGATTATTCGCGTGGAGCCCCTGCTCGGGCCGGATAGAGGGCTCCGGGTACTAAATTGAGGGCGGAAAATAGTGGGATCCTTATTTTGTGAATGAAAAATGGAAACTTTAAACCTGGTTTTGATTCCTTAAAGGAGTTATTTATTCTCATGTACCAAAAAAGAAGTTTTCTTTCTTTTCAACAAGACATCCGTGTGACAACCACAAAAGTGTAGTCATTAGCTCTTTTCCATTTTGGAAACTATGTAAGCTGTACAGTGCAATCATTTAAAATTCTACCAATGTTAATAGGAAAAGATACAAAAACAAATCATTTTTGAAAGATGGGACAGGGAAGTTGGAGTGTTAGAACTGGAGAGGATGATTATAGATTGCAACATGAGGAACTATTACAACATAAACACTGCAAACATTATTCAACTTCCCAAGTGGGCAGGAAAAAGTGACCGGGAGTATGATTTGTCATAGAATGATCTATCACTCCACACCTGAGCCATAACACCCACACTACATATGTGTAGCAGGCTCAGTGAATATGATGTACATACAGTTCTGCTCAGTTATCTGCTCATCAGGATAAGTTATTCATATGTAATTGTGGGACACAAAGTTAAAGCTGGGATCTTTTTCCCAGTTTCCCAGTTTTTGTTTTTGGCTGTGTTTGGAACTTTCCCATGTTCTCCCAGTTTCCCAGTTTGTGTTTTTGGCTGTATTTTGAAAACTGGGAAACTGGAAAAAAACTCCCAGTTTTAACTTTGTATCCCATAAATACATGCTGTAACTTTTGGGGGCTACTAAAAACTGCCTGCAAATAAAACTTAAGACCGCCCGCTTTTAGAATCCGGTATGTAGTTACTAAAGATGTCTTACTGAACTGTGGTTCAGTCTTGAGGAACTAATTTTTCGAGTGTCCCAAATGTGATTGAAATTAAATCAAGTGGAAACCGGGCGGTCTTGAAAATGATTGACAACAGTCAAAAACCCACTGTGCAAAACCCCTCCAAAACCTCCTGCTCTTGCTACCCACATCTAAGCAGGATAGTTGGTGTGTTTCTTACTTCTTTTCTAACCAAGTTCTGTACCACAACTATAAAGCTCCGGCTGGTGGGGCTAGTGTTAAGAGAAGTGGTCATGAGTACACGCGAAAAAGGTTTTCACACCCTCCTTGCCTAGATTCAAACTTGATGAAGCTAGAACTGCCCCTCTTCTGCAAATCTCTCCAACTCTTCCTACCCAAGTGGGAATGTGATTTATTCTTTGAAGACCTTAATCTGCTTGTATCTGATCCAAGAGCTGTATAAACTCACAAAGACACTCAGTCAATCTACATGGATGATTATTTTGATTGATTATCACTTGTTTCTTTTTCCTATCTCGCTTTGGAACACACTGATTTCTCGCCACCCCTTCTCCTTTTCATTGCATACACGTCTTGCTCGTAGTTGTTGAAGCAGGAATACAATGAGACGCTCCTTGCATTGGTTTGAAAGGGTTTTGACACTATTCAACTTACAGGTTGGACAAATTCGCGATAAACCCCTAGGATCCACAAAACCAGGATGAATCCAAGTCGTGTTTGAATGTAGCCTCAACCTTTGAGACTATACCCAGACAAAGCAATTAAGTCATCAAACTCAAGTAAAACCTTCAAATGCTCACAAGAGCTCAGAGACTTGAGTCCTTTCTGCCTTCTAGCCTTGTTGCTGGTACAAGACAGAGAATAGTCAAGCCTGAGGGGATTGCTAAGAGGCGCAGGTCCTATTCAGTGATGTGATTGTCTTTCAAGCCAAGCTGAACAATCCAGTCAAGATAAACAATCAATACAAGGGATGAGATGTGGGTAGCAAGAGCGGGAGGTTTTGGAGGGGTTTTGCACAGTGGGTTTCTGACTGTTGTCGATCATTTTCAAGACCGCCCGGTTTCCGTTTGATTTGATTTCAATCAAATTTGGGACACTCGACAATTTAGTTCCTCAAGACTGAACCACAGCTACCGGATTCTAAAAGCGGGTGGTCTCAGGTTTTATTTGCGGGCTCTTTTTAGTAGCCCCCTAAATTTTTTGAGATTGAAAAAATCATTCAAAAGATTGACTACATACACTGACTCAGTATTTTGGGGTGTAATCTCATCAACTCAACTGCATGTAACACCCTTTCTGTTACTAAGAAATAGCTTCAACAATATTGCCTGAGCCGCTGCAAAATTATATGTAGTGAATTTTTGGCACAATTTTTTCAAAGTCAAAAAAGTTACATGTGGTATAACATGCGATTTATTTATTCTGATGGGCAAAAAACTGAGCAGACCTGTATGTACATGATAGACAACTATTTACTTAGCTTGCTGCACATATGTAGTGTGGGTGAAATGGCTCAGGTGTGAAGTATTAGATTCTTTTATGACAAACTATACTATTGATCATTTTCCTCTTCCAATTTGGGGAAGTTGAATGATGTTTACAGTGTAAAGCGCAGACATTGGTAAGCTCTACTCCTCCAATGTATCAGCATACATTTTATAGGCTCATAACATGGAGAACTGAATTGTTATCAATTTGGTTGATTGATGGATTTTGCTCAATTGATCAATTTCAAACAATCATTTGATTTTGATTGATTGTTCAACTTCAACTTCAACTTCAACTCTGATTTGTTGTGACTGTTTTTCTTGAAGCAATTGAACAAAAGAAAGGTGGGATGAATTGATAGCAAAATTTATTTTCAAATTAGGAACCAAGTAACCATGGGTGAGAGGAGTAAGAGAAAGACTGACACAAGCAGTCGGATAGATAGCTCCTCCAAGAAATTGGTGTGAAGACTGTGTTGATTCCTTGAAGTGTTTTATGGTGATGGCAGTGTAAGTTTGACATCTGATGAATAGTATGACAATAGCCTGACACCTGTAGGGCTAAGAGGAATTTGTGGCAAGATAAAAGTGAGGTGATAGGGATGGGGCAATTGTGGGGCTCTCAAAGCAATCAAGGAAGGTCCAAAAGCTGTGACATCCAAAAACAATCTTGGAGGTGTCTCAGAAGCTTCTGGTTATCACTTTTCAACTCTTCTGGGACATGTTTCTGAAGTTTTGAATGTGAGAAAATGACAATGGTGACCTTTGAGATAGGCAAAGACAAGAAATTCAGTTGTGTGTTGACAGACAGCACTGATAAAATAAGAAGACAATGGAGCTCTAAGCTCACTGACCTATGGAAGTAGGGGAAATAAAAGAGAAAAACAAGAGTGAACATAACAAGTGAAAAGATATCAGGTTTAGTACGTACAAAGACAAACAAGAAAAAATCAAAATACTATACCTTTTGTCTACAACGCTGAGACAGCTACACTACAACACGCTAACATACATTTTGTGTGTAGCATAGCTGTATGCAGTTAACAAGAATCTGACCTTTATGATAGTGTAGCTTGTCAAGTTACACTACACTACAAGCTACTGTAGCTGATTTCTGTGCCTTTACACTATGCTACAGGGCCAAAATTTGGTTAGCTGGAGATTTCCTGGGACTCTGTGTAGACACCATGTTGGTATTCTTGTAGCACGTCGACGTGCACACACGGAGAGTTTTGAAAAAAAACAGAAAGCTGTTTGGTAGGCTTTAGACTGAGATTGGTGCCGAGCACCCTTTGTGAATGACAATTTGACAAAAGAATTTGTGGGATCCTTTGTCAGCAGTTGGGGTCAACTGAGTGCCAACATCCCAGTTGACAAAGGGAAGACATGCCTATTGTGGAGACCTCTTTAATGGGTCTTTCAAGTATGTATTGAAAGTATTTGGTGTGTGCATGTCGATGTGCTACACGGATACGGACACGGTGAGAGTAGCTGGGCCACATCCATGCTGATTCCCATTAGCTGTAGCTTAGTGGCATGTCTTTAGCTACACTATCTTATGTTATCAGCTACAAGCAGATTAGCTGTCTCAGCCTTGCTATAGACATATTGTTCCCAAATGAAAGATATGAGGAACAAGAAATCTAAAGGGGACAAATACACCACTACATATATATAGAACAAAAACTGCAAGCACAAAGTTTATACCCCTGAATTTGATAATCCAGTAAATTTTTACCACCCCCTTGCATCTTCAAAAAACACAAACACTAGTCACCCATCAACCATTGTCTTCAACATTCTGAAGTATCTTCAGATGAGATCTACACCACACAGCCCACAATTTTTTTCAGGACTGAGGTTTGTCTTGACCAACAAACAATGATCTCCAACATTGGATACCCCTAATCTGGTTGCTTTGATAAAAAACTCATCAAAAAAAATGTCTTCTGAGCATCTCACTCTAAAATCTCTCTGTTTCTGCTTAAAAAATCAAGAATTTTTCATTTGCCTCCCACCTACCCATATTTTCCGAGGTAGAGGTTGAAAATTTTTATATTCTTTCACTATGGACTTTCAATTTTGTAAAAATGTGGCAACATTTTGTTGGATCTTTTCTAGAAAATAGTTCCACCCACAAAACTTTTGAGTTGTTTTGCTTGTTGCTTATTGGTTCTTTGGCTGGTTTGTTGCGTTTTTTCCTTTTCTCTTTCTAGTCATATTTAGTTCTATCTTTTGCTATCTTTGCTCTCTCAAGCACACCAATGTTACTCATAGTATTCATGCATAAACCCATATGCTAAATCAACCCAAATCACAAACCCATTCCCTCACAAAAAGCACATTTTGACAATTTGTATGAAACTCTTCCCTGAAAAAAGATACAAATCCAGTCAAACACTTGAAGGAAACTATATATGAAGAAAGTTAAGAAACATTGTTTGGGTGAGTTCTTCTGTTGGCCTTGATTACCAAAAACCTTGAAAGCTTTCAAGCATTCTTCTAGTTAATTGTCTCTATTAATCTAAACATCACTCAGAATCCCAATCCAAAGGGGCCATATCAATTTATCTGTACCAGAAAAGCCAGTATTAACGGTGGATATAGCTTATCTGGGCTCACATTCAATGAAAAGTTTGAAACTTGTCCCTTCATAAGAAGAGCTATACAGCACATATACATGCCAGCTGTTCTTATGAATTGGTTACTTCAAAATGTGCTTTAATTTGAAAAAATCAGCATGGTCAAGAATATTTTGTCAACTCCAGGCCCAGAAACACTGTCTCAAACCTTTATATAAGGTGGTATTTTTTTCTTTTTATATCCATTGCTTGTGTTGATGGAAATGCAAAGAAATTCTGGAATAGTAATGCAAGGCCTCTTTAGGATAAAGTAGAGTTGGAAATGACTCATTTCCATCTGTTTGTGAGCCATACAGAGCCATGAACCTTGGCCATAGAACCTAGAGTCAAATTTGACATTCATTCTAGATTTTCTTGGAATGGGGTGTGTGATGAACTGTCTCCATTAATGTAATTATTTGTGAAGATAGCAAATCCTCACAGTACATTCATAATTTCACCAAGTTTCTAAAGTTCTATATATGAAAGTGGCATAATATATTTATTTGTGAAGATAGCAAATGCTCTCAGTATGAACATTCAGCAGTTCAGCAAAGTCTTATATAAGGGAGTGGAAAGACTTCGTGGGAATGGATCAAGGTGTGCACAAAGCACAGGAGATTGTGTGGATATTGTGCAGCACTCTCACTGATTACAGCAACCGGTACTACAGAGGACACAAATGGAGGTTCAAGGTAGGCATCACAACACTCAAGCCAAATCACTTTGTGTTCAGATACCACCTAAGCTTAACTGATCCCCTTTTCCAATACGGCCACATCAGCTCTCAAAGAGGGGCTTATGACCAAAACCCCGGGTTTGGCCTGAGCACAGCAAGATTCTCAAGCACATTTGCTTGAAACCCCAATATGAGGGCTCAAAACATCATGAAACCTCACAAAAAACTGAGAAGAGCTTCCTCATGGTCTTCTGTGTCTCATTGTACCACTTTTAGCATGTCAATTCTTGTGGATTGCAAGGAAATTGGACTGCAAGATCAAGTCATTTTGAACGGGTCAAGCGTGCGTGTAGGCCTTTTATAAGTGAATACGAGCCAGAGTTACAAGAACTTAACAACTTGACTGTACGTCAATTTGCTTAAGTAAGGTGGTGCTGATAGTGGCACGAGCGTGTGTACCAGGCTTACAAGCTGTTCTGCTCAGGTTTTTGTGCGGTTACACAATGTCTAGAGCCCTCACAATGGGATCTCACCCAAATTACTTGAAAATCTTGCTGTGCTCAGGCCAAACCTGAGGTTTTAGTCATTCAAGAGCGGACGTGACCGCGTCGGAAGAGGGGCTTGCTTAAGCTTAGATATCAGCAAGGGAATTTAAAATGTAACCAGAACAAAGGAAATGATCGATTTTCTCAATCCAATCAGTCTTCAATGAGTCAAAATTCAACCTGAGCTGTTTGGAAAAATCTCAATCTGTTTGTATCATGTCTTGGCATTTCTTGGCAGCTTAAACTCGTGGAGTGAATCAAGCGCCCAATGGACTTGCGCGGCACACGTACGGTAAAAAATCTCCGACTGATAAGCGCCGAGAAGCATTCGATCGGTGGAGAATACATAGACAAAAAATGATAAGGTCAAGGCTGGGCTCGTAAAGTTTTCTCAAGATAGAAGTGTTTGAAAATTGCCAAGGATTATCAAATCCATTGACGATCATGGACCAAGCTATAGCTCAGCTAAAGCGACGAGCACAATGCAGCCTCTTATCGTCGAACCCCTCGAACGTGTTGTGTGAGGGGGGGCCGAGGAGTCGTTGAATGCGGGAATCTTCCGCTCCGTTTGGTTTTGTATCATATGACGATACATTTGAAAAGGACAAAGCTGGACAAAGCTGGACAAAGCTAGACAAAGCTATGGTTGAAGCCAGACAGTTTGAGTTCCATGGATCTTGATTCTTAACTTTGAGGCGTGGCTAATCAAAAGTTTATAAGAGTCAGAAATTAATTCTGAAGATATTCCATGGAAGCTCTTCATGATGTGTACATACCATAAATGAAGCTTCTTATGATTGAGTTTTTATTTCAAGAAAGGTGAATCGATTGGATTGAAAGTTTGATTCGAACATTTTGGTTTGATTACCAGATGACCCAATCTTTTCCATCCACTTAAGTCGTTCTCGGGATCTGTTCCATTACTTTTTGGTTTTTCTCTTCTCGCTTGAAAAGTATTTACCTGACAAGGATATATGTAGACCTTTCCTTCGAATAGAACTCGTTATATTCAATCTGTAGATCTCGTCGAAATTGTGTCCTTTGATGCTCGCTTATCACACCTTACCACTCCACATCCCGCTTATAAATCATTCTTACTTTTGACATATCCAACCCAATTGACCTTTTAACTTCCGTCTTTGGCGATTGTTTATTCACGACTCACTGTATTTTTTGGTACAAATTTAGTATCAGGATGTTAACCTATTCTGACCTCGACGCGCTCAGCTTGAAGCGCACGGCCAAGGTCCGATCCAATTACAGCAGGTATTACTGTTGGCTTGTCTCACTCGGCCTTACTGCTCGCCGTTTACTACCACCTCTCAACAAACATTATTCAGTGTCGACGGCTTCTTCCATTAGTGGGAGCTGTGCCAGCAGTCATGATTCGAGTTCTAAATCATCAAGAGAAGTAATGTCAACAAACAGCATCAGTACCTCATCCCTACGGTTGAATTTACCGTCGACCAGTAGTCATAGTCCAGTATCAGACTTCGACGAAGCACTATGTTTATCAGCAGATGAAGATGAAGAAGCACACAAGGCTCGAGTTGAGAATTTGTTATGGGAAGCCCAAGTGAGTACATATTATTAAACGCCACTCGTCGATCATCCCTACTATTATTAGATGAAACGTCATGAACGTAAAGCTGATGTTGGTGGATATGGACTTTGTAGATGAGTTTTGTGAACCACAAACTTCAGTTGGCCGTCGATCGTTTCACCGTTGCAGCGAAACTGGGCTCCAGTGCAGCTTGCTTGAACCTAGCCAGGTGAGTACTTTAGCCGTCTGGGTGCACGAATAGCTTGAAGAAGTGGCATAGTATCTCGAAGACTAACTCGATGGAATCCTAGTATTTATCTTGCCGAACTCGTTTCTCAAGCTGCACCGGCAAGTCCTAAAAGCCCAACGTTAAGCTCTCCTACCAATTCCTTCTTCAATCCAATCTCCAATAATGGAGTTCAAGAAACCATCCTAGCAGATCAACTTCAACGTATCGATACTGGTGCTCGTTGGCTCATCACTGGCTTACAATATCAACTTGAGCCTGTACCGAGTAGACGAAGGAGCTATTATTCTGAACGTCTACACTTGTCTCCATCTCAACCTCCACCAAACTCTTGTAGTTCATCCAATTCTGCTACAATAAAGTTGGATCTTAATTTATCATTGGATCTTGTTTCACTTCTTGTCTCTCTCTATTGTCATGGCAAACTTAAACCACCCCTCGAAGCTGTTTCAGGCTCTAGGGTCGGTCAATCTACTCTTTGGGAAGATGGTGCCGCCATCGCTCTTCGTCTACTCAATCATTCAAGTTTTTATCCAACTTTCATCGGTACTGAACAATCATCAACTTCTCCACCTACTTCCCCCTCTTCCGCCTCTCGCTCGGCCTCGCCTAATCGCCCTCGAAGCCAGACCCTTCCTTCTATCTCACAACCACAGCCTCGATCGCTTAGCCAAGACACAAAACTTACCCGAACAATCGTTATCTTGCTCTCATATTTATTAGCTCTCGCTCGTTGGCCATTTGAAAATCCCCATCCAAGTCTCTCGCCAATTCTAATCGATTCAACTTCAAATTTTTCTCATTGGGGTCAAGCTCAAGCTCGTCAATTGTGGTTTGTGATCATCAGGGTTTCGGAATTGCCGGGTGGAGTCGGTACCAAGGCTGCTGACGCATTCGTCCAAAAAGCGTATGAACGCTTAAACGCTCTTGAACGCCCTCGAGCACCGCCAGAAACTGTTCTACCCACCCGTCCGTCTTACCGACACAGCCGCAATCATTCTATGTTACCAGTGATGCCAACGAGTGTACCACCCGCTGTTGACAGTGATTGGGCAAAACCAATGGTTTCAAAACCTACCAATTTTCGTCGATCGTCTACTTCACCTGCACTTTGTCTTCCTCGGCTCACCACTGGCTTAGCTCGACCAAGTAGCGTGATTAGTCTTCCTGCCCAACCGCTAGCCTCGACCACCAAGGTCACAGCACCTTCTTTTTTCCTTGGTCGTCGGCATGGACAAAGTCGTAGCTCTATCACCACCCCAGCGGTCCCAGCTATCACAATTGACTTTTATTGCGCTTCGAGTACTTCCGAACAACCCGAAGCACCTTTGAATTCAATTGCCTCCTCATCAGGTGGTTTGTCAATTGAAGAAAGGCTTCAGAATGTCCTTGTAGCAGATGAACAATCTCGTTTGTCAGGATACTTTGATTGGGGTATAGATGAAGATTTGGAAGAAGAAGAGGAAGATGAGGATTGGGAGTATGATGAAGAGACGAACCCAAAAGCGAAATATAAGAATGTGAAGGGTCGAGATGATGACGAGGAGAGCTCGTCGTTAGCGGTGGGGATGGATCCAGTCTTACAGGCTCTTGAGGCAGATAGTCGGTTGAATGTGGAGGTAAGTGCTTTTTGGAATGGATCGTGAGCTCAAGTTGAGAGAGCTGATACCTTTCATCAATCTTACAGGCCATGTGTGCAGTATGTGGGGTGATGGGGACCAACTGTCCAACTTGTCAGTCTTTTCCCTACTCCTTCATCATGTCCTTCATTTGTATTTGACGAGCTTACATGAGAGGACTGCACACCCTTAGGTCCTAAATGTGGCCTCGTGTTCTGTAGTCGCGCTTGTCGCACAATGGCCTCTACAACTGGACCACACGCCACATGCGGGCAAAGTCGCAGAAACGCTTCGGTTTCTGATTTATCATCGATCTCATCGATTGGAAGAGAGTGATGTGTAATAACGGTGTAACAATAACATTTCGAAGTCTCAATATATATTTTTTCCAAGGGCACTGAGACGCCTCTCAATCATTATAACACAGAATATTATAGTATTCTTTTCTCTACGTATTCACGATTGTAATTTAAGTACTTCTTTATGAATTCGATGATGAGATGACTTGTGCATTGGTAGTAGAAAAAGTAAATGATAAAAGTATTGATTTATAGCATTAATATCATCTGCGATCATCATCTGTTTTATCTGGTACAATTGTAATTAAATCTATGCGGGGCAAAGCTGCCTCGTAATTTAAAAAACAAGAATTTCTGAAGTTGCTGCCCCCTGACATCTGTTGACATTTTGGAGGGATGCTGAATGCTTTCTGAAATGCATGGGTATCATGTGTGATCATCCAAGGCTAGACTTTCTAAGTCAGGCTTGCTACAATGAAGGAGCGTTCAAGACAGTCGATCAATTGGAGAAGTGATGTATATAAGTAAGAAATTGGCACAAAGCAACTTTGGAATAGACACCTTTGATCTTAGAAGGAGGTTATGACCAAAGATTCACCAATCAGGGCGAGACTCACATTGGTATGCTAATAGGACAGTGAGAGGATCATCAACAATAAGACGATATCCTCGAAGTCACACACAAACACAGGGTAATCACTCATCTTATGATACCCTTGACTCACCCCAAAACCTCTCAATCAAATGCAGTCTGTGATTGGGGTGCCACAGACACTCAGTCTGCTGTTACTCAGATGCTTGTGACAGAACTCAAGTATTAACCTCTGAATTTCTTCAGAGTTGCAAACAAATCTTAGTTGCTACTACTAGTCCACTCCAACGCTCAAGGGTTTGCCTTTTAGTGTGCACCACTTCTTCTATCCACTTCATTATAAGTGAAGAAGATTGCACAAATAGTAAAAATGACACACATCATAGGTGATGTGAATATGGTGGCAGTGTTTTTGGAACTTCTCAGGAGGCTGGAGAGCTTGATCCCGAACTTAACAAAGTCCCTCTCAGGCGGTAAAACCCGGGTCAAGTTCGGCTTGATCCGTGGATGAACTAATTGAGAAGTCCTTGAAACCTTTTTTAAGATCACCTGTTGGTATCTATTTAACCATAGATGATCACAAATCAAGATGACTCAAATTGAGCTATTGATATGAAATCAATTCTACCTTCACACTTCTTAGCAAATCATTCTTCAACCACTCTAGAAACTTCTATCTATTGCCAATGTTCATGATTAGCTGAACAGATTTCTTTCATATGGTGCACCAATGATCAATTAGAGACGATAGGCTGAGGTGATTTCAGATTGTTAGGACAGATCCTTCAAAAATACTTTCAACTGAGACAACCGCATTCACAACAAAAACAACGTGATCACATAATCAAAACAACCAAATGTCAAATATAGAACAGAAAGGAACATCAGAGGATTATGTTATATTGATCACTTCATCATGAATCACAGGCCCACATATCGGTTGATTCTAGAGACCAAGTTCACTAGTCTTGTGAATGAGACTTTCGACACCAAAACATGAACTCATCACAGTCTTCATACCACCACCCACCATAATTCAATTGATCATGTCAGCAGTTCACTTAGCCGCACTTGTATTCTTTTCCAATTCCGTCAGGCCTCCATGAAGGGATTTTTGAAATGGACATAATCAATTATGAGCTTGTCATGTCTTGCTCAGGTCATCACTGCTCACGCATTTTTCTACCACACCAGCTGCTTAAAAACATCACGCCTTGAAGCATTGAGAAATTCGATTGGAATTTTTTGATTAGGGAACTTGTTCAGGCACCCAATCGAAGAAACGGATGACTATAAAACCCATGTGATGTTAGCTTAACTGTTCCTTCAATTCCTTCATCCATTTGAATCTTATTTCAGTCACCATCTTCAAATCAATCTTCAAAGCTTTCTATAACTCGCTTTCAAAAATCAACAACATTTCCTTCTCTTGGGTCCAACAGAATCACGTTGAATATCCATAACTCTTGAAATCTTTCCAATATACTAAAAATGTCTCGCAATCTCAAATCTTCTTGTAACTGCTCTTTGGATTTTGGTGAGGACTATTTCTAAATTATATCTTTCTTTCATTCTTTCTTTTCAGTTTCCATTAGACAGTAGGGTGGAACCGTATCGGCTCCAGTGCTTCCCTTGAGCTCTCCAAACAATAAACAATATTTCGTGTGGATCTATGTCTTTCTTTCTTCATCATATCAATGGCTCTTTAAACCACATTTGAAAAACCTAATGCATCATTTTTCGTGACGCCATCCAACAGCTCAACGAGGCCCGACTCCGAGCGATGAACAATCAAATCAACGCTCGGTCGATGACAAGAATACCACCCGGACCGAAGTTATCTCCGGTCCTTCTCTACTCGAACTTCAACACGGTCCATCAGTTCAGAGTCGCGTTGTGAAAAACAGATCAAGGTCTCAATCAGTACCTTGCAACTTTCCTCAAAGTTCTACACTTCATCCAACTCGAACTTACTCTTCTACAAGTCATTCTCAAGTAGAACGGAGCCCTTCATCAATCTTTCAAACTATACAATACCCGTAAGTCTTTTCCCCAAGATGTGCTTTCATTTTGACTGTAAGACTGATATTTCATTTGTTACTTTCATTATTGGCTTGGCTTTGCGAAAAAGATATGGAGAAGAATCAGAAACTGACATCTCAGTTTGTGAAACATCGATATCAATCTCTACCGATGATTCAATAGCAACAAGCACGTCAAAAGACAACCAGGTCTCTGAACCTTCAACAACCGATGGCGATGATGATGAATCCATCTCATCAAAGCCTGATCGATTCTTTGATGAAGATGTAACATTCCCTCCGGTTCCATCTATCATTGAAGGTCCTTTAGATTTTTCTTTGATTGAAGAAGTCAGATGGGGAGATTGGGCTAAACGAAGGATTGCAAGAATGGTGGAAAAAGAGCCTGTTGTAGTACCAAAAGTTCTCAATGCCGAGTGTGATGGTATACCTCTTGCTGTGAAGCAAGATATCATTACTTGGTTAATTGACGTGCGTTGATTTTTCTTCTTCATCTTGGCATCAACGTGTTGCTAATATTTTTTGATACGAATAGTTCGAACATGGGTTCGACGACTATCCAAGTATATCCATCCCTACAAGACACCGAGCCATTATACTGTTTCATCAGTTTTGTGCTTTGGATACCATGTCGAACATTGATACCGATCGGATCAAACTCCGAGCACATCGGATCGGCGTGGCTTGTCTTACATTGGCATGTAAGGTAGACATCGATTTCTTGGCACCATTAGAGGTGATTCCATTGTTATTATGGGAATGGAGTATAGCAAATTCTGGTTGGGTTTATATCTACGCTGAACAAATTGGGGTTCGTAGATTTTTTTTCCCTACATCTATTTTTTGAGATGGTTTCCTAACTTTTGATTCTCTTGAACTACTTATCAGATGTTCGAGCAGATTAACTTGGAGACCTTGTCCTATCATGTTATATTCCCCACACCATGCGATTTTCTTACTGAGCTTTTAATTGCTATACCCATGTTGGAAAATCTTGTCTATCATTGTGTAGAGGATTGGAAGCTTGTGGAAGAAGCGTTCAGTTTGATATACGAGCACGCGTATCATCGTGCGTTTTTCTTACATTTTTCAGTTGATCATGATGGGTTACTGATGATTTGGAAATCCGTTAGCAGATTCGGGATATCCTGATCATCGGCCATATGTTCTTACAGTCGCCGTCTTACTAACTTGTTTGGATGAATGTATCTTTGATCATCCTCGTTCACAAACCGTAAAACTTGGCCAAGTTTGGTGGAGGGATGTAAATGGAGTTTGGACAGAGACAAGGGTACAAGATTCATTAGAACAGGTATCTTGTAACCTTGCTAGTGATAAGAAGAAGGGAGAATGGGTTAATCTGAGTGGAGAAGTTATGGTGACTTCTATCTGTGAGATCATGGATTTGAAGCAGGTTAGTCTTCTTTCTTTCTTTTAGACTTGATCAATGTATCATTCCTAGCAGTGACTGACATGAGTCTCTTTTGTTTTGTTTTAAAAGTCTGAAGTAGATGAGTGTAAAAAGTGGTGTGCAGCTCTTTGAGTAAAAAAAGGCTTTTGTACATGAAAATTCCGCTTTCTTTCCTATTTCGGAACTTTTTTTTCTTCAATTTTTTTGTTATCTAGTTTCATCCTGATAGTTTTCTTTGGATTGCTTGTGTACAACAAATGGTGAATGTAATGATGCGGCAGCTTCAGTTTTTATAGTTGCCAATAAAAAAACATTGTTTGGGCGCTATGTCGCCTTGTAAAGTTGATAAATTCGCATCAGAGTTTTGGAATTGCCTTGGATTGTAAACATCTGTCATTGACGCATGCTGTGCCACAGGCGATTGTAAGTGACAACTACGTCTTGGCGCCAATGGCAACATTTGAAACAGACAAATTGCCTTCCTCCCGAGGAACTTGTACATTCATTGGAAAGGTGTTCAAGTGAAATCTGAGTAGTTCTGTGTACATGCCAAATAATTATGCTTTTGCATTCACCTCATTTCAAGGCTGTTAACAGTTGTGGGTTTCTTGTCACGAGAGCCGGATTTCTAGCCGCTGTTGAATTGGAGTGGAGTGTTGATAGCATCCCAGAACGGCAGTGATCACTCTACACGACTTCCTGATGTTCATAGAGGTACTTTGGAAACTCCAACAAATCAACAAGATAGCATTTGTATTGCTGTCAAGCAGCTTTCGACAAGGCGGTCGAATTGACCAACATATCGGTTGACTTCAGAGTCTGAGACCAAGTCACTCAAGTCAAGTGTGAATAAGAATTTACCCAAGAATGAACTCGACACATTCTTCATGTAGCACCATCCCACAAAACTTAGTTGATCATGTCAGCAGTTCTTTTGCAATTCCACCAGGCGGTGCGTCCATCACATTTTGAAGATGTACATACTCAATTAAACAGCTCGCCATCTCTTGCTCAGGTCATCCCTGCTTGCCCATATCTCTACCACCCACTGGTCTAAAAACATTATTCATCGAAGCATTGACAAATTCGATCGGAATTTTTTGATTAGGGAACTTGTTCAGGCACCCAATCAGAGAAAAGGATGACTATAAAACCCATGTGATGTTAGCTATTCTGTTCCTTCAATTCCTTCATCCATCTGAATCTTTTTTTAAAGTCATCATTTTAAAATCAATCTTCAAAGCTTTCCATTACTCGATTCAAAAATCGCCAATATTTCCTTTTTTCTTGCGTCCAACAGAATTACGTTGAATAACCATAACTCTTGAATATACTAAAAATGTCTCGCAATATCAAATCTTCTTGTAGCTGTTCTTTGGGTTTTGGTGAACACTTTTTCTATATCATATCTTCCTCTCATTCTTTCTTTTCAATCTCCATCACTTCAGACAGTAGGATGGAATCGTATCAACTCCACAGTGCTTCCCTTGAACTCTCAAAAAAATGACTATCTCGTGTGGATCTATGTCTTTATTTCTGCAACATATCAATGGCTTCTCAATCCAGATTTGAAAAAGCTAATGTATTTTTTCCGCCTTGAACTTCACAGCTCAACAAACCCCGACACCGAGCAATGAAGAATCCAATCAACGCTTGGGCGAGGTCATGAATTTCACCCGGACCGAGGTTATACCCGGGCTTTCTCTACCCGAACTTCAGCACGGTTCATCATCCCAGAGTCGCGTTGTGTTTTCTCAACGCGTCATCAACAGATCAAGGTCTCAATCCGTACCTTGCTACTTTCCTCAACCTTCTCCACTTCATCGAACTCGGACTTACTCTTCTTCAAGTAATTCTCAATTACACCGGAGCCCTTTATCAATCTTTCAAACCATACAACACCTGTAAGTCTTTGTTTTGAAAGACTTGGTTACATTCTGATTGTAAGATTGATTTTTCTTATATTGTTTACCATTGTGAAATAGATATGGAGAGGAATCGGAAAGTGATATTTCAGTTTGTGACACTGCAATATCTGTCTCTACTGATGATTCAAGAAGCAACTCGGATGAAACTCAGATCTCTGAAGCGACAACAACCGGCGATGATGAATCATCCCTCAACTCAAAGGCTGATCAATTCTTTGATGAGGATGTAGTCTTTTCTCCAGTTCCATCCATCATTACTAGGCCTATCAATTTTTCTTTCATCGAACGAGTCAAACGGGAAGATGCTAAAAGAAGGATTGTGAAGATGGTAGAGAAAGAGCCTGTTGCAGTACCCAAAGTTCTCAATGCCAAGTGTGATGGTATACCTCTTGCTGTAAAGCAAGACATCATTACTTGGTTAATTGACGTACGTTGATTTTTCTTCTTCATCTTGGCATCAACGTGGTGCTGATATTCTTTGATATGAATAGTTCGAACATGGGTTCAACGACTATCCAAGTATATCCATCCCTACAAGACACCGAGCCATTATACTGTTTCATCAGTTTTGTGCTTTGGATACCATGTCGAACATCGATACCGATCGGATCAAACTCCGAGCTCATCGGATCGGTGTGGCTTGTCTTACATTGGCATGTAAGGTAGACATTGATTTCTTGGCACCATTAGAGGTGATTCCATTGTTATTATGGGAATGGAGTATAGCGAATTCTGGTTGGGTTTATATCTACGCTGAACAAATTGGGGTTAGTAAACTCTCTTACTTCATAGTTGATTTATAGAAGGTTTCCTGACTGTTGATTTTCTTGAACTACTTATCAGATGTTCGAGCAGATTATCTTGGAGACCTTGTCCTATCACGTTATATTCCCCACACCGTGCGATTTTCTTACTGAGCTTTTAATTGCTATACCCATGTTGGAAAATCTTGTCTATCATTGTGTAGAGGATTGGAAGCTTGTGGAAGAAGCGTTCAGTTTGATATACGAGCACGCGTATCATCGTGCGTTTTTCTTACATTTTTCAGTTGATCATGATGGGTTACTGATGATTCGGAAATCCGTTAGCAGATTCGGGATATCCTGATCATCGGCCATATGTTCTTACAGTCGGCGTCTTACTAACTTGTTTGGATGAATGTATCTTTGATTATCCTCATTCACAAACCGTGGAACTTGGTCAAGTTTGGTGGAGAGATACGGACGGAGATTGGACAGAAACAAGGGTGAAGGATTCCTTGGAACAGGTATCGTATAATATCGCTAGTGATAGGAAGATGGGAGAATGGGTTCATCTGAGTGAGGAAGTCATTAAGACTTCAATCTGTGAGATCATGGGATTGAAGGAGGTTTGTCTTTTTTTCTTTCAGACTTATCCTCGGCAGCTTATTCAAAATTTCTCATTGTTAGTCATGACTGACATGAAGCTTTTTTTGGCGTTTTTTTAAAGTCTGAGGTAGACCAGTGTAAAAAGTGGTGTGCGGCTCTTTAATCAAAAGCGCCTTTTCTATCTTTGTGTATAAAAAATTTGCCTTACTTTCTTATCTTAGATCATCTTTTTCTTTGATTTGTTTCGTTATATATTTATCTCCTCGTCTTTTTGGATTGTTTGTGTACAAACAAAGATGATAATGGTGCGACAGCTTCAGTTTTTATGGTTGCCAATGAAAATGACCATTGTCAAGTTTATTGACGGTTTGTATTTTTTTGAGTACTGAAACATTGTCCTTGGGTGATCAAAATGTGTTCAGTTTATATCCTACGCAAAATTGAACTCCATGCAAGTGTTTTACACCGTGGGCCCCTTACCAACAAACCAACTGATTTTTTTTTAGTGTAACATTGCAAACTTGATAAGCTTAAGTTTCCTCTCTCCTTACGAGGTGTTGGGGATCTTCTCAAGCGGGGATTCACCGTTTCCTGCTTTTCTTGCTAATCAATCCAACCTGGCCTCTCCATGTAAAATGTTTGCCATTTGCGGGATACAAAGTAGAAGCCGGGCACATGCCCGGCTTCGTGCCCGGAAATATTTTGGCAGTAAATTTTGATTCTCTGGGCAAAAGTCCAGGCCCAGAATTCAAATTTACTGCCAAAAAAACTCTGGGCATGAAGCCGGGCATGTGCCAGGCTTCTACTTTGTATCCCATAATTGTTCTCTACATGTGCCCATACACCCATATCAAAAGTATCTTGGTTGATTAGTGCTTTCTGGCTGTTTAAAGCTTGTGACTACTGAAGGGCATTGAGAGGACCCTGAAAAGCTCCTGCAGGGGTCCCTGATGAGAATGCTCAGGTTTGGGCCATAAATCCTGCAAAAGTACCTATTTACAATGGTCAGGTTTTGGTCAAAATGTTTGGGCATCAAAAAAGTCCTACCTGGTCTCAAGATCCGTCAAAGAAGTTGAAGTAGCAGTCTTGGATATGAAGCCTTTCAAAGTTTGTTTGATAGTGATATCATCAGCACTCCGAACCCAATTGAGCCCAAGAAAATTGGGATCATCATCAAAAATTGTGTCAGTCTTGTCATTATCATTATGATTGATTGGGAACAAACTGAGGATGTGATTGTAGGTTCTTTATTGGGTTGCACTCTGGTTGTTTACCAGCGCCAAAGTGGGAAATACTGTCTTGTGAATACTGCAAGCTCTAAAAAGGAGACATATGAGGTCACATCTTGTTCTTTCACCCAGATTTGCCAGTTGCCACTTCCACCAAGAAAGGGAAGGGAGGTCAACTTTGCCCTCCTGGCTGCAACATATCTGGCTTAGATTTACCCATCATCCACTGGCTTGGACTTTCTGTCTCTGAACAGGGGTTGCTCCTCAGTCCCAATGGCTATCAGTGATATGTGGGGAGGCTTCACTATCAACCACTTGATCAGTCAGTTCAAGGCCAAACTCTCAAAAAACCCATCATGCAGAGCTTGACACCAATCAAAAAAGAGTGATTTACACACACTGTCTTTACATTTTCAACATTTCCAGCAAATTTTCTTTTCTTTGTTTTTTATCCAAGAAAAAATCTTCTCTTACTGCTATCATTTACCAAAACTACTATTGAATCAAAAGCCAGTGCTGGTTTGTGTTGTAATTTCATATTCCACCTCTTTTCAAGTTTCCCAATGAAAATGATTGGGGTTTGACCCAAAAAATCCGAGTTTATACTTGGCTTTTGAAGATGGTCAGGTTTGAGCTTTCCAGGGTCTTGCTCCAAAACAAAACTCCCAATTTGATTTCCGCCTACTAAGGCTACCCCAGCTCATGGAATTCATGAAAACCTGTGATATACTCCAGACTGTGTACAGCCCCCTCCAAGAGGTTTATGAGATACTGTATGCAACTGCAAGTTCAAAGGTTTCAAATAACTTATAGATGTCTACATATAGCTACAAGCTACATTGGGCAATCAGCAGTCTGAAAGTAACATTTGAGATGCATGCTATGATTGAAAAAAGTTTACAATCTTTAAATTTGTGATTGAAATCTCTTTAAACAAAGATTGCACCACAAAAATTCAGGTCACAGAGTCTATTCAAGTTGTGTGGTCAAGTGGAAAACATAAATTATTCCTGCACCTGGGGTCATGTCATGGTTACATGACATGTATTCTTTTATCACAGTGTTGCTAGCCATACCAGCACTATTGTATATGCGTGTGAATGGTCCAATGAATATAGAGTGTATACAGGATGTGGGGTCCTGTATGCCACACAAATGCACCAAGTCCTGAAATGCATCCAGGCCTGTGCAACCAGGTATGCACTGCATGACCTCAATTTGTCCAGTGTGGATCTTCTTGGGCACAAGATCAGATTGTTCAGATTGTTTCTTGAACTCAAAATCAATGCAAGCTTTTCCATGAAGGCATGGTATTACAAGCACAACCTAACTTGATGGAAGTTGTGCACAAGTGCCACAATTGACAAAAGTTGTGGCTTGGACACTACAATTGTTCAATTGAATTCCACTCATGTCTCAATCATTCCTGTAGTGTCATCAACAACAATATATTGGTGGATTCAACCAACAATTTGTGGATTTTGATTCTCTTCCTCTTCAGTTGCTTCTAATCATTATCCAATTGCTTTTATAGAGATAAATTTTCAGATTTTTATGTGTGACTTTTTTTATCACTTCTTTGAACAGAACTCAAACTCACAATATCTTAAGGTGTCATCATCAAGATCTACCAATCACTGTGTATCATCATATGGGGTAAAACAGAGTTTACCAGCGAGATCTATTTCAAGGATTTTCTTGGAGTGTCAGACAAGTAATGCCAGATACTTAGTGATAAACAAAGCTTGTTGTGAAAATCTGTGTAGAAAAAATTGTTGCTGAATTCTTTTGTATTGCAATTCTGAAGGTTGAGGGCAGCCTCTGAGCACTTGTAGATTGCAGCACAACATTGGTGGTGTCTTGCCAGTGGTCTTGCCCCTCTGTGGCTCAGTATGTCAAGGCATTGGTTTCTGTGGTCATCTTGCTATCTTACAGTTGTGGTACTCAATTTCACTGGATCCTGTGGAATACCTTGCCCAACAGCACCAGTGCTCAACAGTCTCCATGGAAGTTAACAATCTGATCAATCATCAATATACACATAGTCTTTTCCACCTATTTCTGGGATTCTTCAGAAGGAAGATGAAGATGGGATGGTTTTGCATTGAGATGGAAGTGATTTTCAGATAACCTGTTCAGCTAGTCCAGTATAATCAATACTTCAGAGTCCAAGAATTGGGAACATCACAGAGGAGCATTTCTAATGCTGTGGAATGTCACAGAAGCCAATCTTGAGCTGCAGCTGTGCATATGAACACTTTATACAAAATCTATGCAGATCCTATTATCCTCTACTCTGAGTGCACTCTACAATGAACTTCAAGCCACTGAAAACATGCTGAAAACATTCTTGAACAACCCATGTGTCCTGGCCTGCCAATAACCAGTGATTGGATGCATATTGAGGTTAGCTGAGCACAAATCCTCTTTCAAAATCTGTGAGTTCCATGCACTCAGTTCTGGTCAGCTTGTTTGACTTAAGAGGTGAATATTGGGAATCAAGACTCAGAGCACACATGAAGTTTCTCACCATTCCGCTTTGGTCTGATTATACCCGCATGGTGTTTTGGTTTAACACTTCTGGCTTTGGGACCGGCTCTGGTCTTCGGGTATGACAACTCGAATTCATGATTCAGTTTGTTCAAGACCCTTCAGACATCGTTCATCAGACTTCCTTTTATAACCATCTTACATATATCACTCTGAACATCATAAGATCACTGCATTATGGTCACTGGACAACTGACTCGTTCGGAGGCCGAATCAGCTCTGAGACGACTTCAAGGTTTACGTGACGATTGGGAGAGACAACGAACGCGTTGGTCGGATCATCATCAAAAAGCCTTGGATATTAAAAACTTACAACGTAATCCAAGTGCACCCTTGTTATATACTGTCGAGGTTTGTTGTAACCAGATGGGAATTGCTACGATACGATTTAGTTGAGTGTTTTTCTTACCTGTTGATCTCCAACCATCTTAGGCTGACTTTACCTTTTCTCTTTTCGTTCTCTTACTTGACAGATGAGCTTGTACGCTTAATCCAAGACTTTCGAGCTTGTGCACTTTACCTCGTTCATCTACCGATTCCAGAAGGACCTGATGCCTCCTTTCGATCCGCCTTACCTGACCTTTGGAGTATACCTCATGCCGCACCGGGAACTCAAGCCGTGGCCCTTCCTGGACAAGTGGCGGGTTTCTCAGCTGAGATGGCTAATGCCAATACCGTTCAAGGATTGAGTAACGATATCATGATGTACAACAATGGATATGGTCAAGATAGTATGATGAATAATCAGATGCAAAATGGTGGCTTTGGGATGCCAGGCATGATGAATGGAATGATGCCTATGCAGCCTCAGCAAACAAACATGGGACAGTCCATGCAGCCTCAACAAGCGAACATGGGCCAACCAATGGGCTTCGTCTCTAATCCAACCTACGGAATGCAAAACACTGGAATGGCCAATAACTTTATGCAACCCACCTCTAGCCCTTACTCATCTCAGCCTTTACCACCTCAGCATACTCAAGCGCTTTACCAACAGCAAACGGGCTTTCATCAGCAGAATGCTCAACAGGCTAGGGTTAATCAATTTGCTTCCAATGTTTTCCAGCCTTCTCCAGGCTTCAATCCTCAGCAAGCCAGCGGTAACAACAATTATCAGAATGCGAGTCCTCTCAATCCCTACAATCCCAACCCGCCACACCAGTCTGTCTTGAATGCCAGCAATCGCTTCCCGGCTGTCCAATGATGAACGTCATCTTAGTGTAGATCTAGTGAAACATCCTGGGGTACGCGTCCGATCCAAGACCTGACCGGTTTCCAGTAGCATCTGGGTGACTCTTTTTTTGCTCTTTTTCCGCAAATTCATGATTCTACACGCAATACATGTTGTATGTTTAGTTTCAAGCCCATTTTGCATTCAGGGTATCACGTCCAAACATTTTTCTGTAATTGTACAAAGCTTTCAAACCTTTCGATACCAGAAGAAGTCCCTGTTGAGTCGAAAGAGGCTACCGGTGGCAATGTTCCACACAAAGACAAATAAACAGGACGATTACGTATCATTCCCCGAAGGACAGAATTATGAGAGCAACCAGACGGAAGTACAAATATGACATATGATAGTAGAGATCAAGGCAAGAGATGCCAAACGTACGAGGAGTAGGATAGGTTATCACAGACACAATGGAAGCAATCACATATTTAAGTCAGTGTACATGATGAAAAAAATGAAACTTTGCATTGACTCTTGCTACAGCCTCTTGAGTTTTTGAGCCGTAGATAGAAATGCAATGTAAGAGAGGTAATTACCCAGAGTTGGCCTGGCTGGTTAACTTGGGAGAACAAGATGAAGAGTTAGAAGTCTTGATCGAATCGAGAAATTCTTGGACTTCATCTGCTTGATTTTGAACAATTTGCATCGCATTATCGGTATCGTAGAGATCATACCATCCATCAGCCTATGAGAAAAATATTGATCATCAGCGATTTGATATTCTCATGGGGAATGTACTGAATACTGTACCTCGTGAGGTGGGTCCCCTGAAAGTATCAAGAAAAAGACATTCAGCAATTTCGGATCGATCTCTGAACTCAACTTTGTTCACTTACCTGCCCAAGACATGTTAAATTTGTTTTTAGCGTCTGTTGGTCTCCAGATCCCACCATATGCCCATGGCCTGATCGATTTCAAAAAAACTTCAAGTCAATACATAATAGGAATGAGTAAAGAAAAAGGGTCGACTAACCCAGTACCATGCCACCCCAAGCCCTTCTTGTAGTAATCTACTACACTCGAGATCACAAACTTGAAATAGCGATCCTTATGAGTCGTGTTGGCCTCCGCACTATTATTCTCACAGAAAAATGACGTAAATCGGTTTCAATGACGAAAACGAGTATGTGCTGAGGGAGAAAGAATCGAGAACTGACCTGTAGAGATAATATTGAGTGGGTGCTCCTTTTGCTACATTCTCCCAATTGTCTCTTGCCATTCCGAATTCTTCGAGAATGACCGGCTGTATCAGCATCATGTTTTCAGTTTATCGAATCGACTTTACTCTTTGAAAAACAAGTGATGATTCAGGAAGGAACTATAACCTTCTTGAGATCCAAACTCCATTGACTCAGATTTCGAAGGAACCCAGTTGCAAAACTCTCAGCAAGAGTTAAGTTACCGTCAGTGGGATCCAAAGGATCATAGTAACCCTTCGTGCAATGCGATTGTCAGTCTTCGCATATATTTTGAATATACCACAAGTCTTACCCAGTTCTGTACCCAGAGATGTCTAAAAAAACAATCACAACCTCAGTTCAACATTATTTTGAGAGGTACAACAGTAGTCAAAGACTGCATACCCGCAAGCATAGTCGATCACGTCAGGAGCATGGACTCGTTTGAACCACCATTCGCCATTTTTACCTTCAAAACCGACAGTAACGAGTTGATGTGGAGCCAAGGATTTAATATACTTGGCCGAATCCACCACCCTAAACGCATGCTCACAATGATTAGCTTCTTGCGTTGACCAACATGCGTGCTGAAGATGTCACTTACCAACTCAGAGGTGGCTCTTGAGGTTCGTTGGTAAGCTCCCATGTCATGATGGTTGGATCATCCTTGTAAGCCACTCCGGTGATAGTATTGACTCGATTGATGACTTTGAATATGTGATTACGGAACCAAGTTTGGGTAGTGTTGGTAATCGAAGTGTCGTTGCTGTGGGATAAGCAGGGCGGCGGCAATCAACATGGTGACATGATTTAAAATCGCACTGTTTAGCTTCAAGGGTACACATACTAGAACCTTGCGCTAAACTGCGTAAATTCGTCGTATGTGCCATTCGTGGTGTAGTCCCCGTAAGGCGGGTTGAGGGCTGGGTCCCACCTTTCGAACAGCCGGGCAAAATACGGTTCCAGAGAACTAGTCAGTTTGGTGGAAGTACAAACACCAAAAAAGCAGAAAAAACTCACGAAGGCGGATACGGGATTTCTGAATCTGAGGTGGCCCAACTCACGTATTGAGAGTAGCCTCCAGACCTAGGATTCAGAGATACAAAGGGATATTGAAGCACACGAGTCAATTGATGATGCCGGGACGTGAGCCAATGAATAATATCAACTGAGAAAGAAGGAATGAATGAGGATTTACCATTGCCAGAAGTTATGAAGAGTCATGATGACGCTTATGTCATGTTTAGCAAATTCGACCAAGGCACGATCGAGTCCGACAAAAATCTCCTCGTTGTCTGTGTTGACCAATATCTTGAGATCAAAAACTCAACTTCACAGTTTGTAAGACTAGTGAATAGACTTACAAACGCCGGGTGATTCTTGGAGAGCAGGATACATTCTAAAGGGTTGAATACCACGTCCGGAAGCCTCTGATGCAGCCATCTAAAGTCAAGTGACATATTGGTTTTATTAAATGATATGCATTTGAAGTGCAAAAAAGGGAAACTTACGATTCGGACATTGTTAACACCTCGATCGGCCATTTGTTTGACTTCGGTTTGAAACCTGCTCAAGTTGCCACCTGCCACATCACTCGCGGCCAAATTCCTGATAGTGACATTGAATCTCAGCCGCGTGTCTTGAACGTACCGACACAAACAGGCTTACATCGCAGACCAATAGTTCATGGAGACCAGATAGGTGGGCTCGCAATCTTTGTAAAACGTTCCATTCTTGACACTGATAAAATTTTCTTTAGAAGATCGACTTGGATGAGCTTGGGTAAGAGGTAGCCCAATGTTACTGATCAAGTAGAGTAGAAGCGGGAAGGTGGTTGGCCAAAACGAGGCCATGATGTTGGTTTTAGAAATTTTCAGAACGAAGATAGGAAAGAGTTCGTTGTAACTTCAACGTTCGCTCAAGAAAACAAGATGGTCCCGTATTCAAAAGGGGCGTGGTGGTCGAACGAAAGCTTGATATTTATATGCTGGCATGGGATATTTTGAGCTATGAATATCTATATTTAGAGTTCAAATAAGGAGATGGAAAAAAGCAGTGAGTTGAGCATGAAGATTTCGAAGGATGCTCGCGAACTGACTCACTTAGCAGAGGTCAGCAGTATACTCCACCATGCACAGCAACCCACAGCAAGGGAATATCAAATGACTTTCTGAAGATGGTGGGTGGTCTGTATCAGTCTGTAACCTTTGTAGGCTTGGACCACCTGACTTGAAGGAGTTGAACTTGAAGGCTTTGTTTGGAATCTTTCACAATTCGGCGTCCATTTTTCTCTTCACTTTGTTTTGGATGGCCATGACGTCGAGGTTCAGTGATGTGTACAGTCCCGGAAGCAAAACAACTTTGGTTGAAGCCAGTTGAAGTTTCACCAATCACCTGACTTTGCCACCTGGGCAAGAGAGGCGCTTGTCTCGTCAATTTCCCTCAATCAGTCAATCACTTTCTTTACTCGTCTCAATTACCCAACAATTGCCGGGTGAAGTACAGCACGTGGTCAATTCGTAACTTCTTGATACCACTTGCATTTGTGGACCATCACATGGCGAGTTCGAGTTCAGGCAGACAATGACAAGGCAATTGGAACGTTATATTTATCCTGAATATTTTTTTGGAAGAGTTGGTCGAGCAGTAAATTGAAATGGGGCAAGATAGTTGATTGACAATATCATCATACTTGCATTATCACCTTTTGCTCTATCTCTCCAAGCCGTTCATGACAACAAGAATCTCTGAAACAATGTCATTCAAAACATTTTGCAACAAAAAATATGTACATAACTGGTTACTGCCAACAAAAAAAGACTTGTACAAGAGATGCTAAGAGACGTTCTTCATGTCCAGCGTTGGTTTTGAAGACTTTCTGACCATTTTCATTTAACAACAATACACCAACACCACCGTTTGAAACACATCACAGAGGCACAATAAAAACTATACATCTTAAGCTCTAAAACACAAGAGACAAGTAAAGAAAAAGCTGGGAAGTGAATAAGGACAACTGGCAAACAATGAGGTTTGATAAAGTAAAGAAGGATGAAAGAAACAGGAGGAAACCAGTCCATGATGGGCATCCTGACTTCAACTTCAACTGCCAACTACTTTTTCTCCTCTCAAAATCAAAATTTATTTACACAGCTATGATTCAAGATGAGTCATTAGGGGGTTTCAAGTTTGATTTTTTTTGCGTAATTTTTAAAAAATCGGGCAAGTTTTTCGCAAAAATAATCTACGTAAAACCAACGTATCCTCAAATCGGGACACCTAAAAAGGTGTCCCGCTTTAAAAAAAAATACGCATATTTTACAACAACGGGCAAGTTGTTGTAGCGTAAAAATACGTAAAAAAGGTTAACTTGAAACCCCCTATTGACTCACAGTACCAATAATTTTACCAACTGGTTCCAATCAAGTTTTTGGAACATAATTTGATTAAAAAAATGACTCACCAAGATTGTTAACCTGAGATCTGAATGCTTGAAACCAATGAACTCATATCTCAAAAATTCACCTTGTTGGAAAATATACTACATCAACTTCTCTTATGTGAAACTAGAATAATGGTTCAAGGATGCTTTAGCCAAACAAAAATAACAAAAACCAAACCAATATAAATCAATATACTACATGTTTGATTAAATTCTCTAAACTACACACCTCCTTTATCTGAGAGGCCTTCACACTTCAAAATATATGACTCAGAAATGACCTGTTAAACAAAAGTATGATTATTTATTGAGATTTGATATTGTTTCTGGATCATATGTATGTAGCACAGCCATAATTATCATTATGGGTGGTAGTTCAATGATTCACTTAATGTTTGTACCAGTGCAATTACTTGTAAACATCACATACAATGATGTTTCAAAAATATGTTATAAAATATTTCATCAGTTTTGATCATTTATCCATTGTGGGAAGCCTATATCTGACATCATGCGGGCTTGTTACTTGTTACTTGTTGCAGACGTGCTGACCGTGTACGCATCGGAGTCTCTGTTGGGGGGCATTACGTCATTGGCACTATAGCTCAGTTGGTAGAGCGCCTGCTTAACACTTGTGTACGCATGTTGTCCTGGGTTCGAGCCCCAGTGGAGTCAAGCCAAACCATGGGTTCAGCCCATGCCACATTTCTTTTAGTGAACTGATCTACTTTATCTAGTGAACTATGATTCACAAACTTCACCAGTCTCTCTGCCTTTAAAAAAAGTTTGGATTACCTCAAGATCAGGATGAGCCCCGACCCCCAAATGCCGGGGATCAAGCTGCCTGGCTCCCCAACTTCTTTTTGAAAGTCAGAACGGCGACCGACCTCGCCGTTCCCCAAGGATTTGTTTCCTCTGAGATCCAGAACAACTCCCGGACCCTGACCCCCAACAGGAATCGCCGGGTTACGGGGAATTACCAGGGATCCCCAATTCCCCGGAGATTTCTGGGAAAAATTGCTGATCCATGAGTGTGCTGAGTTGAGACTTGACTTCAATTCTGCTTTCCATTGCCCAAAGGTTATTGAAGAGATAGACATGTATCAACAAGAGCCCAGTGTCAAAGTCCTCTGGTCTTCACTGTATTATTTGGTCATCCTCTTTTATTGCCCACAGCCTTTCAAGAATTGTTCAAGAGCTTTTAAGAGAAATATCCGTCAAATCACAAATACAAACTCAAGCCATCTTAATTAGCCTTTCACCAAGTTGGACCCCCACTGTTCAGCGCTATAAATCACTTCACCCTTGCACATTTCCCCCACCAATTAGTTTGAATCAATTCTTTCTTCCGCTCATCAAGATGTTTTGCCTGAATCAATATGTTGAAGGATCTTGTTCACCGCAATTCCATATCATTCTGCTTATTGTCCTCTTGGCTCACTTTACGTTTTCTCAAGTTGTCAATGTGACCAACACACCTGTCTTGAACTCAACTCAAACACCTAAGGCCTTTTGCCTTGGGTTCCCCAAGGAAAATCACTTTTTTGGCCTCTCAGAACAACCCCCGGGACTGACTATCCCCGCAGGTCTGGGACCCTTCGGTGGCCAGAACGCCCCCCCCGTTCTGCCGGGGAGGACCGCAGGGATCCCCAATTTGTTGGGTCTTGGGGCTCATCGTGACCTCAAGATGCCTTCTGTATTGTAAATGGTATGTTCAGCTGTTACAAATTGAAGGACTTCAGTGGTGTTGCGGCCAATGCCGGAACCAATCCGACACAGATGTCGGTATCGGATTGGTTTGGTGTCGCCAACCCGACACCAAAAATCGGATTTTCACATATGGGTTCACCCGACCCGATATGGGGAGTGGGGTTTTTCCATATCGGGTATCGCCCACACGATATCAGGCATGAACCAATATGAGATAGCTTCATGTCGCTATCTCATGCCTATAATGAATCGATTCCTGAATCCTGCATCGACCTGCGTTCAACTTCCACCCACCACTGGCACCAACAATCATCGGTTAGCTTCAGCCTCGAAGCTAAACACTGTGGACGATCTTTCAAGTCAACTCACGATGCCCCTCGAGTGGCTTGGCCACCTGTCGCCTGATCTGACTCACATGTTGTCATCCGATTCCTCATTCTCATTCTTAGATCACTCTCAGATTTGAATCAGATGGTGGCTTGAGTCTGAGTTCCAAAAGGTCAGGGGTTTATTTATTCTACTACATAATATCCTTGCTCCAACGTTTATGCTTTGACTGCTTCCCTTCTAGTACTACGACATCCACAAATCATCGTTATTGATCTCCCTCAAGTCAAACCTGACTCGCACCATGGCATCCACACACCCCACCCAATCAGAACCATCATCTCAGCCTATCTCAAATGATGACGGTGAATCTACTACCATCACCGTTACGAATCCCAGTACGCAGAAACGCAAACAAAGATGTTCGACCCAAACCGGAACGCAGAAGAAACGCAGAGCAGTGCCACTGCCAGTATGTCACGCTTATTCTCTTCCATTTTTTATTTTTATTTTTTGCTTATTACTTTTATTTCGATTTCTACCATACAAAACTAGAAATCGAAACAGGATTATGTCCCAGATGGTCTGGATGTTGACCGGGACTCCGACATAGAGATTACCGGAGAAACACAACCTGTACATAAACCGGAGGCGCGCACTGAACGTGTACGAGAGCTCCTCAAGTATTATGAAGATCCAATCAAATGCCCAGAGGAAGTAAGCGCTTGCCTCCTACATCAATTGTTCACTAGTTGATTTACATTGGTTGTTTTGTAAATGTGATCGATCAGAGAGGCAGTGGGATATTGCGATATTACAGATGCCGGTTTTGTACCAAATCGTTTGCCAAACCGCCAAATACTTATCAGACTCTTTACGACCACCGCGATGGAGCCGAAACTCGACCAGTCTGCTTGAAACGAAATGTGGCTATCAAGCAAGGATTGAAGCTCGATAAAACTTGGTCGGAGCAACAGAAGGCTAAAAA
>NW_006768765.1:1107008-1109202 GCF_000204055.1 Melampsora larici-populina 98AG31 | reverse complement strand
CCACTTCTACTTGCTCGTCCTCTGGGTCGGTTTCTTGGTTGTCATGGCCTACACAAGAAAATAAGTTAATTTCTCTTTTGTTGAATTTATCAATCGTTTTTGTCTTGTTAATGTCATAGTAAGTACATACGTGAGGCTAACATAATGATTTATGTTTTCGAATTTTATCCACATGCTTGCGCAGACAACTGATTCAGGCGCTAACAACAATACTATGGCGGTTGAAATGTCGCGTATCTTTGGAGAAGGTGAGAATCCGGTTGAGTGGGATGCGAAGGCCAACCATGTGCGGTGTTATGCACACAAGCTGGCGCTGGTAGTCAAAGCAGGCTTGAGGAGCATCGAGATTGATCCTGGCCATACCAAACCAACCACGACTCCTGGACGTGATATTCCGGCTCCATCTCTGGCACTCGATGAATTGGCCAACTTTCCTGATGACCCTAACAATACCAAACCAGTCGACTATCTTGAAGATGGAGAAGATATCGGTGGGGATCGTGATGGTGACACCGACTCCGAGTGCAAAGAGGACAGCACCTCCCGATTACCGCCTGTGGTGACTAGTAGATGGAAACCTGACTTAGTTGTACAGGGAGTCAAGAAAGTAGGTTTTTTTAATCTAACCAATTGTAATTGCTGCTGGCTGATCCACCATCTCATTTCAAGGTTGATCTATTTGCACGACGTGTTTGTTCAAGTGCGGCACTACGAGCACTCTTCAAAGCACGGCGAGACGGGCAAGGGTCAATAACAGCTGGGTATGGAATACGTTGGAACGCAGCTGTCCAGTCTCGTCAAAAGGTCTGCGACGCGCAAGAGGTATGTTTAAATTCATCTCATCTGTCTCTGTCATGAAACTCATATCAAGTTCCTAATGTGTCTTTCTGCCTTTCAGACTGTGACACAGATGCTGGGAAGTGCTGATAGTCATCTGTTTGATGAGATGACTATCACCCAGAGCGAATGGGCCGCTGTAAGGGCTTCAAATACTGTCCTAGATGTATGTAGATGTTTTTGTCTCTGTTTCCGTCTCTCACTCATATAATCTGTTTCTATGTTTTCAGATCTTCCTCTCGTCTACCCTCATGATGGAAGGGGATAGTCCAACAGGAGCACGTGTCCTGTCCGAGTATCGTCGAATGGAGAAGTCTTTGGAGAAGATGGAGGCTGAAACTCAATACAAAAGCTTACACAAGATGATTGGGGTAATGCGAACCAAACTTGCGGGGTATCATAAGGAGGCTCTTGGCTGTGATACTCTTGTCATGGCTACAGTCCTCAATCCAAGCAAGCGTCTGAAGTTTTTTGAACATTATTATCCTGTTGAGGTCCCTCGAATTCGGAAATTGTTGGGTGCCGGGCGTTATTTTGGTAGGGCCCCGTCAGAAAAAGATATTGAGATCACTTCATCAGCAAAAGCAACATCACAGAATGCAAATCCAACTGCTAACGATCAAGATGACGACAATCTCTTTGGACCGTCAGAAACGTGCGCATCCGTCAATCAATCAGATGAATTAGAGCTATATCTCGGCGCAAAATACCCTTATAAGGACAGGTGCATCTTGATGTGGTGGCAGGTGAGTGTGATCTCATCTTAGTCTAGTTTTCTCTCTTCTTGTCACTGATGTTGATTTGTGGCAAATTAGGATACCTCGAAGTGGTTCCCATTGGTTGCAGCACTTGCAAAGGACTATCTTGCATGCTTGGGGACCACTTGTCCTGTTGAAAGGGCGTTTTCCTCGGCAGCAGATGTCTTCCAGCCTGATCGTGGTGGCCTTAACTCAAGCACAATGGAGAAGGCTGTAGGCTGTAGAGAGTGGATCAAAGCGGGTGTGGCCACTCCAGAAGAGTTTTCTGCGGCTTCTGAATTAATTGAAAAGTATTTAGTGAGGCAAGGCAGTAATAAAAAATGATGGCGTCTCTATTTTGTAAATATTATTTATATTAAATAGTTTAATTGCTTTCATGTTGACTACAAAAAAATCAGCACTTTGTTCCCTGTGAGCCTATTTTCAGTGTCATGTCGTATCGGCTCGTATTGCTTTAGCAATACGACATCAGCCGGGGCCCCGAAAAAATTTTCATGTCGTATCGGGAGTCGGTTCAAATATATTGGTGTCCCGATGCGACATGAAAAAGCCCAGATATATCGGATCGTATTGGATTGGTTCCGGCGTTGTTGCGGCTG
>NW_006768765.1:1103496-1103843 GCF_000204055.1 Melampsora larici-populina 98AG31 | reverse complement strand
CAGCTGATCAAACCTCACTTCAGGTCTCAAAATTCTTGTCTGACTTGTGTGCCATGTGCTTGAACTTTTAGCACAGCTTCAATATGCCCAACTCACCCAGATGCCTGAGATTTGAAGATTCAAGGCATCCACAGATAGTCATGGCCCTTTGACCCTGTGTCAAAGGAAACCATCCAAGGTTTGTATTTGGCCTTAAAATTATAAGCCTTGGATGGACTACTTAAACACCTCATCCATGGCCTATCTCAAGACACCTTGCATTTGTGAATTCAGGTCATCTTTGCAGCTGGAGCTGTTTGTAGAAACCCTTCAATCACCATTTCATGGTTTAGAATGCTTTTGATTTC
>NW_006768765.1:1002989-1103396 GCF_000204055.1 Melampsora larici-populina 98AG31 | reverse complement strand
AAGATAAATGAAAAGGGTGAAAGATCCTTTTCCTGGCGCTGCTCTAGGTAGGCTGTCAGCCCTGAGCCCTGATTACAGGACCATGGGCTAACAGTACCATATGTAATATCAAAATATTGTATAAAGCCATAAGCTACATCTCAAGGCTCAGTGTTAAGAGCCACTTAAACACATGTATGTAATGTATTAAATACAAAATAAACCTAACCCAAGTGTCAACCGCAAGTTGACACGTGAATAGACAAGACTCACATGCCAACCACAAGTTGACACTGGAACTGAGACCGACGCCGGAACCAATACAACACAAAAGTAGGTATTGTATTGGTATTGTATCTCCAATCTGAGATGAAAAATTGGATTTCTTCATGTCGGTTCAGCCGACCCAACATGGAGAAGCCCCTTGAGTCATGTCGGGTATCGGCAACACAATACAGGACTGAACCAATATGATATCGCCCATATTGGTTCAAGTTACCAATTCCTGATTGTGGTGCCCTGGACTCAAGCACAATGGAGAAGGTTGTAGAGAATGGATTAAAGCTGGGGTTGCTCCACCACATGAGTTTGTTGAAGCAGCAGAATTGATTGAAAAGTACTTAGTCAGACAAGGCAGCAATAAAAAAATAAGATTTTTTTGTTTTTCCTTTTTTTTGGCAATTGTTCAATTTAAATATCTCTTTGCTATCAATCAAATTATTTCCAAACAATGTAGATATCAATCCACTTTGTTATATACAAAAATTTTATAGCTTTTTTTTCATTACCTTGAAAGCAATATTTAATTACTATATCGTATTGGCTCGTATTGCGTGAGCGATGTGATATGAGCAGTCGGATATTTTTTGTCTCCATATCGTGTTGGGTATTGTTTCAAATATATTGGTTGACCAATACAATCTGGAAAGACCCCAATATATTTTATCGTGTCGGATTGGTTCCGGTGTTGCTGAGACTATATAAAACCCCCTTCTTCCCTAGAACCATCCCCCATCTTTTACTACCATCACAACACAGAACCACATTTGCTTGACTCCTATTGAGAGCATCTTTGAGTACGTGGTTAGTTGTGCAGTTTGTTATAGACCATTCTTGAGCATTACGGGTTCCATTGCTGAACACCCAAGTTACTGATTTCTACAAGCCCAGGGCATTCGTTGTCTCTAGAGATAAACCTGAAGGTAGCAAAGCTTCCTCCTGTTTAAGGAGTCTAAAGTAGCCTCCAGGATCTTTGGTTTACCAAAGTGTAAAGCCTTCCCCTTGCAGTCTCACAAGGTTAGAGTGCACTAGCTCTTAATTGCCCTTAATCTCTTTCTATCTTCCTTAAAATCTGTTATGAGCCACTATTAGGCTATGCTTGTACTGAGTCCTACTCAAGACTATACTGTGCCTGTCAGAGATTTTCCCAAACCTCACGTTGCAATCTCATTACAATCTCATGGCACCTTTCCTCATAGACTCTTGATCACCACTTCACGAGGTCCTAATATATTGCAACGTCGATATCAAGGTCAACAGTCTACGTCAAAATTCAAGTATCAAGAAATAAGAAGAAAGTTAATTAGAAAGTTAAGAAGAAAAAAGTTTAAGATAATTAGATTTCTAGATCTGTATCAACATCAAAGTTTAAAGTAGTTTAACTCCGCAAATCCAAGCAGAAAGAAAGATTCAAGGTTATACAGATTACGTCAAGTAGTTCTATACCAGCAAGTAAAGTCAGTTCACCACCGAAGCATATCAACACGCCAAGTTTCAACGTACCAAGTTCTTCGACCTCCAAGTCGAGTAGCAATTCAAATAATCCCTGCGAGGTCTTCCACAAACTCGAAGAGAACGTGATGGAACCACAAGCTGACCCCACCATGATCGAAGTCTTAAGACAACTGAACCAGCTGTCGGCCCAGTTTAACGAAGTTAAAGCTAGCCTCGCTGTAGAAACTCAAAAACGCTTAGAAGCCGAGCAACGTTTGAATCAGTTCGAAACGTCTCAGACTACTAATATGTCTACCAAAGGTGTTCCAGGAAACACCAACCCTGCTCCCACGCCTGTTCAACCTGTCTACGTAAATCAAACGGTTCAATCTCAGCGACAACCTAAAATGTCTACCCCCGACAAGTTTGATGGTAGCAAAGGAGCAAAGGCTGAAGTGTTCATGAATCAATTAGGATTGTACATGCAGCTTAACAACCATCTGTTTGCGAATGATCAAGCCAAAGTGGCTTTCGCTTTATCGTACACTTCTGGTAAAGCCAGCATATGGGGTCAAAGCCTGACCGATCAACTCCTAGACCCGACTCTGTCTGAATCTGTAACCTGGAATAAGTTCATCGACTCATTTAAATCAACCTTCTTCGATTCCGAGCGAGTTTCCAAAGCTGAGAAAGAGATGAGAATGTTGAAGCAAAAAGGCACCGTATCCGACTATTGGATTAAGTTTTCAGAGCTCTCTATAGTAATCAAGTGGCCTCAAGACATCCTCATGTCCCAATTCGAGCAGGGTCTGAGACGAGAAATCTCTGTGTATATGATTAAAGAAGAGTTTGTGACTGCTGAAGAGATGGCAAAGTATGCTATCAAACTTGACAACAAGATAAATCGACACAGTGAAAATAGTCACACGCTAGCAGCCTCTACCTCTACTCCGACACCGTCAGTAGACCCCGATGCGATGGATTGCTTGGCCTACAAGTTGAATATCTCAAATGAAGAGTACAAGTGTAGAGGAACCGCTAAGGCATGTTATAAATGTGGAAAGACAGGTCACTTCATTGCAGATTGTTTTGTTGGTAGACGTGGTAAAACGTGGAATTCAAATTATAGGGGTAATTCAGTTGAAAGTAAATTGAAGGCTAGGATAGCGGAGCTTGAAAGTCAGTTAGGAGATGGTAGTAGTGTTGTAGAAAGTGTCAGCAAGTCAGATTTGTCAAAAAATGGCGATGCTCGGGAGTGAAAGTTGTGCCTCCCCCGAGCAATCAATGTATGGAAAAATTAGGTGATATCAGTAGCTTAGAAATGAAAGATACCCGAATTATTGATTTCACTCACCTAACAGACCCATCCCATGCCACAACAATAGTTGCCCGTGCCCTCATTGATAGCGGAGCAACACATGAAGCAATAAGCTGTGCTTTCGTGAACAAACACTCATTGACAACCTCCCCGCTCGAAGAGCCAAGAAGAGTAACCGGCTTCAGCGGGCATACCTCTCAAATCAGTGAAGTAGGAGACTTCATCATCAACGAAGACGATTCAGCAACAACATTCATAGTCACTGAATTGCGCGACAAATACGACTTAATCTTGGGAATGCCATGGATTAAGAAGAACCATGAACATATTGATTGGAAGAGAAGTTGTTTAAAGCGCCAGAGTGGCAGCATTGCGGTCATTGATTCAGTTCCGTCTGGATTAGTGATTTCGTCTGGTCTGCAAACAGCCTCGATGGTATCAAAGGAGCCTGAAAGGCACGCTAGGAACCGTGACGAGGGGGTGGAGCTTGAAATTAGCTCATCTACACCCCCGCAATGTGAGTACGATTTGATTCAGAGTCCAACAGTCAGTGAAGCAGGTCACAAGCTTTATTCCCCTGTAGAATTATCTGACACACCAAATTCAACTCAACAAACGAGCACAAGGCCTAATTCTAACATTGCAGTATCTTCGAGTCCAACAACACCTCTGATTGGGCCCTTGAGCAAAATGGAGGAAGCTAGGAACTTTGAAGAGGGGGTGGAGTCGAATAAAATAGACTCAGAAACACCCCCGCAATGTGAGTTTGCTACTGTCTTAAAACCCGTTATTGAAAGTACAGTGTGCAATCAAAAATGCCTTCTAAATAACAGACACATACCAGGATTAACGACACGAACTCATGGATTATGGAATACGACTCGAAAATTAAGAACACCGATGCCTACAAAATCTTATGCTAGTATTGCAGCAGCTAAGACATCGTGGGACTTCTCAGCAAGACTAGCAGCTGAGAAAGTGAAGGATCAACCTGAGAAGACCGCGGCCGAATTAGTCCCCAGTGTGTATCACGAGTTCCTGGAGATGTTCGAGAAGAGCAAGAGTAATGTATTACCTCCGCATCGTCCTTATGACTTTCGGGTAGACCTAGTACCAGGTGCAACCCCTCAAGCAGGAAGAATTATCCCTCTATCACCAAAAGAAAACGACGCTCTGAACGAAATGATTGAAAAAGGACTGTCAAATGGAACAATACGTCGAACCACCTCACCATGGGCAGCCCCAGTCCTTTTCACTGGCAAAAAGGATGGGAACTTACGCCTGTGCTTCGACTACCGTCGACTGAATGCAGTAACAATAAAGAACAAGTATCCTCTCCCATTGACGATGGAACTAATAGACAGCCTTCTAGATGCGGATCAATTTACCAGTCTTGATATGCGCAACGGCTACAACAACTTGCGCGTAAGGGAAGGAGATGAGGCCAAGCTAGCATTCTTGTGCAAAGCAGGCCAATTCGAACCGCTCACAATGCCTTTTGGACCAACTGGAGCACCAGGCTTCTTTCAATACTTTATTCATGACATACTCAAGGCTCACATAGGAAAAGATGTAGCTGCTTACCAAGATGATATACTGATTTATACAAAACCAGGTGAAGACCACGAAAGTAAAGTGAAAGAAATCCTCAAAATTCTGCAAGATCAAAACGTATGGCTCAAGCCTGAAAAGTGCAAGTTCTCTCAAAAAGAGGTATCTTACTTAGGATTGATAATATCATGTAATCAAATACGTATGGATGAGTCAAAGGTCAAAGCCGTTAAAGAGTGGCCAGCTCCACAAAACCTATCTGAAGTGCAAATGTTCTTGGGATTCGCTAATTTTTACAGAAGATTTATATCCCATTTCTCTGAAATAGCAAAGCCGCTGCACGAATTGTCTCAAAAATCAATCCCTTTCAATTGGACGGACGCTCGGCGGGAAGCATTCGAGCGCCTTAAAGAAGCTTTCACATCTGCTCCGGTGTTGAAGATCGTGGATCCGTACAGGGCTTTCATTATTGAATGCGACTGTTCTGACTTTGCACTTGGTGCAGTTTTATCACAGGTGTCAAAAGACGATGAAGAACTTCATCCAGTGGCCTTTTTATCACGATCCTTACTTCAAGCAGAACGAAACTATGAAATTTTTGACAAGGAATTGTTGGCAGTAGTGACGGCTTTCAAAGAATGGCGCCAATATTTGGAAGGAAACCCGCATCAGCTGAGTGTTATTGTGTACACTGACCACAAGAACCTCCAATCACTCATGACCACAAAAGAGCTTACCAGGAGACAGGCAAGGTGGGTTGAGGTGTTAGGAAGCTTCGATTTTGAGATTCGATTCCGTCCGGGAAGACAATCAACCAAGCCCGACGCACTCTCGCGAAGACCAGACCTAGCGCCATCAAAAGAAGAAAAACTGACCTTTGGACGACTGCTGAAACCTGAAAACCTACCAGTTGATGCCTTTATCGACGAGTTAGACTCACCGGAGGCATGGATCGAGGATGAAGAAGTGGAGGAATTCACAAGTACTGAAATTGAATTAATGGCTGGAGAAGATGAAGAGTTAATATGGGGTGATATGGAAATCTTAAACGAAATCAGAAGATACTCAAAAACAGATCAGAGAATATCAGAGATTGGACGAATGTTAAGTGAAATGCCAAAATCAAAACATTTAATGGAGTACTCGATGATTGATGGATTGCTTTACAAAAATGAAAGAGTAGAAGTACCCGATGTCGCAAGCCTCAAAGCTCACATCTTACGATCAAGGCACGACAGCAAAATTTCCGGTCATCCAGGAAGATCAAGAACGCTAGCCTTAGTCAAGAGATCCTATTGCTGGCTGTCGATGAAAGCCTATATCAACAAATATGTAGATGGCTGCGAATCGTGTCAAAGGGTTAAAGCAAGGACTTCTAAACCTTTTGGGAGTCTACAACCGCTTCCAATTCCTTACGGGCCATGGACTCACATATGTTATGATCTTATTACCGACCTTCCAGAGTCAAATGGACATGATACCATTCTGACTGTAGTGGATAGATTAATGAAGATGGCTCATTTTATAGCCTGCCGGAAATCGATGACGTCAGATGAATTAGCAACATTGATGATTCAAAATGTTTGGCGAATTCATGGGACTCCAAAAACCATCACGTCAGATCGTGGTAGCACCTTCATTTCAAGAATCACGAAGGAAATGAATAAGAGACTAGGCATTACCACCCAGGCGTCGACGGCTTACCACCTGCAGACCGATGGGCAATCCGAGATAACGAACAAGGCCGTGGAGCAGTATCTGCGACACTTCACATCGTACATGCAGAACGACTGGAATTCCCTACTCCCGATGGCCGAGTTTTCTTATAACAACAACTCTCATGTATCAATTGGAATGTCGCCGTTCAAGGCTGACTATGGCTATGATGTTGCGTTTACAGGATTGCCGACAGAAGATCAACACCTACCAATTGTTGAAGATCGTATAAAGCAAATACAAGAAGTACAACAAGAACTAAGAGGAGCAATGGAAGAAGCACAACACGAAATGAAAATTCAATTCAACAAAAAGGTTCTGAAGTCTCCTGATTGGGAAGAAGGTGAACAAGTCTGGTTAAACAGCAAGCATACATCAACGACCAGACCATCAGCTAAGTTTGGCCACAGATGGCTAGGCCCTTTCAAAATTGAGAAGAAAATCACTAGTAATGCTTACAAACTAACTTTGCCACTTTCAATGAAGACAGTTCACCCGGTATTTCACGTCAGTTTGCTTAGACACTATCAGAAAAGCAAAATGAAGAACCACCGCCAGTAATGATTCAGGATAAAGAAGAGTTTGAAGTAGCGGAAATTTTAGACAAAAGAAGAAGAGGAAACAAAATTGAATACCTTGTAAGTTGGAAGGGGTATAGCACTGAACACGACTCATGGGAGCCTAAAGAAGGAGTTCAAAATGCAAATGAATTAGTGAAGGAATTTGAAAGTAAATATGGAGAAAGGATGAAAACTAACAACAGGAAAAGGAGAATGGTGAGAGGGTGACGCTTTTTCCCCACAGGGGTTTTTTAATGCAAACCCGTGGAAAGATGTTTCACTCAGCAAGAGGGAGTGGTAACATAAAGGGGGAGTGGTGTTATGAGCCACTATTAGGCTATGCTTGTACTGAGTCCTACTCGAGACTATACTGTGCCTGTCAGAGATTTTCCCAAAACTCACGTTGCAATCTCATTACAATCTCATGGCACCTTTCCTCATAGACTCTTGATCACCACTTCACGAGGTCCTAATAAAATCCTCTTCTTAGAGGTCAACTAGCTGCAGTCTTCACTTGGATGTACCGCGTGAAGACCACACTTTACCTTTCTCACCACATTCTTAGTGAAGAGTACGCCCAACAGACACGCACTCCTCACATAGGCTATATACAATAGGGTTTACGTAAAATACATGGATATGAGGTTCAGGCTTGGGCTTTTTTGGCCCCAAATATTTGCTCTTGGAGAGCTAAAATGGAGGGTTTTGAGGGATTGGTGGCAATCGGAGATGATCTGAGAGGCCCAGAAAGGTGGCAAGGGGACCCACAAAGCAAAAGAAAGGGTGGTTAATGGCTGCAATGGCAAATATAATGTGCTCAACATCACCAATTTCCTAGTTGCTATGGCAAACAGGCAATTTTTTGATGTATTTGTGCTGGGCTGGGCTGGGCAGCAAAAAAAGAAGAGCCCAAGTTGGCCTGGATTCTGGAGGCCGGGTCCAAGCACTAGTAGACAGGCGCAGTTGTGGAACATGATCTGTAATTAAAAGTGATGTGCAGCTGGAAACCACACATAAGAAGTAACCTAGGGACTGCACAGTGGTTTTCATGATATTGGTGTGATTATTGAAACCTACACTTATAACAATCTACTAAGATTTTCTAACAGCACAACTTCATTAACTACACACTCAGATTCACATTGCCTTGAAAGAATTTCAATCAATACAGCACCTACAAACTCATAATACCCCAAGGAGAACACAACAGTTTAATGTGATACACAAAGTGCTGACCCAAAAGAAATACCCCAAGGATAATGCAACAGTTTGATGTGATACACAAAGTTTTAATCCAAACAAGTGATAAAAGTGGGTATGAATCAGTATGATGACAAGATCAAGAAGTTTGTGAGGAGTCAGCAACTGTTGGGCTGACCCTTCACTGGAAGAGGTGAAGAGTGGTCAAATAGTAGGTCTTGGCTTGGTACACCCAAGCAAAGCCTATAGTTAATTGACCTCTGAGAAGAGGATTTGTTGCCAGTGGGATGGCCAAGTAGTCCTTCTAAGGATTGTACTGTGAAGTTGGGATGTGCTTACAACTCTCAAGCCTGCAGTACTTTAGCCTCTGAGGATTCGGAGGTGTCACAGGGTACTTTGGACTCTCTAATGAGGTGCCCTTCGTAAATGTAAAGCTAGTTCTGTTAGCTGATGGTCCCACAAGCTCAGAACACCACTTGAGGTTTTACAAATACCTAGATGGAAAGTAGAACTTGGATAATCAAGAAAACAACAGAACTACTACACTCAATATTCTTGGTGAAGAATCAAGTAAGATGTGATGAAGAGTTGTGTAATGATGTAAAGTTGATTCTTCTTCTGGAGTGGGAAGAAGAGGAGTTTATATATTCCAGACCTGGGTGTCAACTTGTGGTTGGCGCTTAGGTTTGCTTTCCTTTTGAGTTAGGTTTGGGTTAGGTTTACTATTGCTACTTAATCCATAGTAAGTCTTTTTGCTTAAGTGACTCTTGATACTGATCCATGAGGTGTAATTGTTATGGTTTTGGACAAGTCCACTATATTTACATATGTATTACATATATTTACATGTGTGTTTGTTAGCCCGCAGTCCTGTAAACATGGCTCAGGTTTAAAAATTCTATCCCCTTGATAGCTCAGTTGGAAGAGCGAGAGACTGTAATGGGTGAAATGAAACACAACTTCCAGAGTTGTGGTTCTGCAAAGATCATCTCTAGGTCACTGGTTCGATCCCGGTTCAAGGGAGATTTTTTGCATGGTGATGTGCCAATTCTCCCTGATAATCTTCCAGCAAGGGGTTAGCAGCGCTATGAGCTAGGCTTGCTCAAGCTCCTCCACAGTGCAGCTCTTGACAACCTTGATAACAGATGCTCAAAATTGTAAACAGCTCTACTTGCAGCAGATTGGCTTTTGAGATTTCAATTTGACAACAAATATACCCTTTGTGATTTTGACATCCATAGTCATTCTTGGGATTGTGATTTGAGCAAAAGATTCAGAAAAATTCTCTCTATGGCGTTATTTGAAGCACCTAAGGGGAAATTCCATGCTAAGGATAGAAAACTTGATTTGGTCTCAAGCCAAAAGTGCTGATGAGCACCCACCCTCTGCAGGCTACAGGGCCATGGTTGGTGGTGCTTTTGTTATAGACAGATCTTTTTGATGTTGATCAAGAGATGATCTAAATACCAGATACTTGTATTCATTGATAATGGTAGTTTGAGTATGACATTGGAACAATGATTTATGTGTACTGACATCTCCAAGAGGGAGAAGCCATCAAAAACAAGGTTGGATAGCTCCATAAGATGACTATCAGCTGATTGTGAATGTTAGTGATTGCTGCCAGATTGAATGTCTTGAGGAGAAACTTGACTTTCCAAGACCAATTCCAGGTCTCTGGATTTCTAGGAGGACTTCACACTTCTGTACCAGCTATATTGGGCTTGGCACAGGGAAGAAATTTCTCTCAGCTACATATCCAAGCCCCAATTGTGGGCATGTGGTTCCAAAAATGTTGATGTGCTTTATCCATAATTTTAATCAAACCTGAGGAGAAGAAAGATACACAAGCTAACAACAAATGTTCAGGTTGCAAAATTCTGTCCATGAGATTCTTTCATTTGAAATCTGTTCATGATTGGCTGAAATTTTGACTTTGCGTATTTTTGGGATGTGCATCCATTAGTTGAAGCATTTCTACTGGCTGAGACAAAATGAAACTATCACAATGATATGCACAAGGGCCATTGATATGGAATTAGGTGTGGGCCCCTCAAAATGCCTTTTGAGATGTAGCATCCAATGGCAAACATACTGCTGGGATCACACTAAGGTTTAGAAATTGGCAATGAGTCCCACTCTCAAAGCCTTTTGAGGCAATAGAGGATCTTTTGAGCTTATTGGGACCCAAATAGAAGCCAAACCTCACCAGGAATCCCCACAACTTATCTCAATGCCTGCATATCTCAATTGAAGAGGGCCTTGGATCCCCCCTGTAAGTCATATGTCACCCAAGAAGTTGATTCAAGAAAGTGTAGATTTCTGTTTTGTGGTGGTTGTATTACCCCAGTATTTGTGCAGGATTTTGACATTTAGCTTCCAAGCAATTACAAATGATACTTTCACTGAATTTAAACTGTGTTTATATGAATATCTAAGATCTTTAGATTACGGGAATTAACACTATCAAATGACATCTTTTCCCAAGGGTATAGAAAAGTAATATGTGCATAGAGAACTATGGGTAGGGTACTTTTCTAAACCCATAAAACATTTATTTTGATATTCCCATGTAAAAAGTTTGAGACTGGGCAATTGAGTGTCTTCATTTGAGCTGGTTCAGCTGTATGTATTCAGATCCAAAAGAAGCCACCACAGTGCCCAAATTAACTAATTTCCTCACCAAAGGCCTAAGGCTAGGGACTAACTGAAGTTTGCCACAGTGCACAGGATCTTGAGTTCCAATTTTTTGGCATTTGATCTATGCTCATAAAAGATATTCTTATGGATTCTCAGCTGTGTATGTGAACATGTATGTACAATCTTGCACAGGTTGACGGTGCCATTTACATGAATCATCACTGGTTGATCATGCTTGCCTGTTGGATGAGGCTTGAGAAGCAGTTTGGTTATAGATTTAAATGTAATTTACATGGGTATAGTAAGTTGTTATCTGTGTGTATAGAACAGAATGGTTTGTATGGAAATAGATGATTTGATCTTTATGGGTATAGAAAAGTACTCTACACATAGTTTTCTCTATACACACCACTTTTCTATACCCCTGGGAAAAGATGTCATTTGGTGTAGTGTAACCTGATGAGTGCAATAGCACAAATAAGTCACAGCACCAAACAAGATTGTCTACAAGACTCCTGACCTGAAAGGTGGAACAGGATTTCAGAAGACAAATCTAAGTCAGTCGAAGCTATTGGATCTATTGTAGTAATCTTTGAACAGGATATATGAGACCATATCTGACAGTTAAAGAAACCAAGTAAACATATTGCATAAAACCAGTTAACACATCATCAGAATAACACCAAAGGATAAAAATGACTCACTTCTCTTTCCATAGATGGGCAAGAGAAGTAAATTGAATCTACAAAAATGTATATAGGATGAAGATGATTTGATAAATTCATTGGGGTATTCAATTGCCCTGTCTTTTCCACTATGTATTGTTGTGAACCTGAAGCCCCCTTTTCACAGGATGTCTTCTCAAATCTCAGTTCTCATCAATTGAACACTTCAGCAGTTTAGTTACACCTGGCCACTGAATTTGTGATCCAAGTATGTAGCACAATTCTGTGGTGTTGTACACTTTGTAATCATTACCAAATAGAGTGTAACTTTGAGGGCAAAACAGTCTTCCAGATCTCCTGGGTGTCACACTAATCCTCATGTATGTGTGGTTCTGTTACCATACTGTGAGCACACAACAAGATTTATGGAGATTTTTGAAATGTTTTTGCCAAATCACAGTGAAAGCAGACTCCAGGACATTTCATGACCTTATACATATGTATTGAGCATTGGAGAACTTGCAACCCACAGAAACTTCAATGGGTCTAGCAGTCCCATGGGTCTTCAATCATCAGAGAGGTTGGCCAGGAATTGGGCCACAAGTGTTTGAAAACATAAATGAAACACTTTTTGGGTGTTGGAAGAAAGTTTGGTATGATCATGCCATTGTGATACCCTACATACATGAACAATTCAAGTGATGCATATGAGGTTGCCTCAGGGTCCTCTCACACCTCAGGCTTTATGGGTTTTTTCCACACCGGTGTTTTTCCAGGAATTTCTTGCAACTTGGTTGGGGTTGGTAGAATATCACAGCTCATTTTATCAAGGACTAATGAGAGGCCCCGGCAATGCCCCTGGAAAGGGTAGTCATCTGGAAAAATACTTGATCTGCCACAGAGCCCTGCTCCCACACAGCTGGAAAGCTGCTACCTGGCTTGAAATACAGTCTTAAACAGCCTCAAGTCACTTTTTTCTGTTTACTGCTGTTAAAAACAACATAGACAAAAATGGACAGAAATCATAGCCATAATCACAGTGTCATTTTACTACTCACTGGCAGGCCAGTAAGTACGTCCACCTCAATCCAATCTCAATCCAATCTCAAATCCATGTCAGTTCAATATCAATCCAATCTCAATGTTTGGCCTAGAGTAGCAGACAAACAACCTTCCAGAATGAACTGGAATAAACTTTGGTTGCATGTCCACACATGAAGGTGTCAGAATTTCTGGAAGGTTTGAGTGATTATGCAGCCCATGTATATCCCCCACTCAAACATAATTGGAGGTCAAACTGATATTGACTGAAATTGAATTGAGATTGGATTGAGGCAAATGGAACCCACTGGCCTGCCAGTGACTAGTGAAATGACACTGTGAATTCATCAGGAGTGCAAAAGGTACTGATCTGTATGACTCCCACCTATACAATCAACCCATGGGATTACTGATCCTCCATGGAGCACATGGAAGGAAACATGTGATCACAGGCTCATTTGGTGTGAATACCTCCACCCCAGGGACATCCATCTATGTTTCAGCCTGTTAATATTATATAATCATATTTCATATACTTTTCTTCAATTTCCAACTTATTTGACTAACAACCTCTGTAATGGTAAAACTGATATTGCACTCAATTTGTTTTTCACTGAAGTACCTTGGTTATTGGAACACTATTGGAATACATACTCCAACATCATGAGAACATTCTAGTATTTCCCTAGGTTACTTATCAGTGATGTGTGCTGTCCAGCTTATCTTAGATGATCCATCAGTCTATCTAATCTACACCACAAACACCCCCTTTGGTTGAGAAACCGTTTCTGGGGGGGTTGAACAAAAACTGCTGAAGACCCACAGGTTTTTTGGTTTGGCACTGGGGGTGGGACAGTTTTGCAAGAAGTTGCCAAGGTATTATCAACCACAAAAAAGGCAGTTGATCAAATGTACCTTTTCCACTCCTTGAAAAACCACAATGATCACTTTTTTCCACAATACCTGTTGATAACGTGACCTTGTGGCAGTCTCTTGACAATGAGCGCACACGGACTGCCTTTGAGGCACAAAGGCAACTTGTGTGCGCTTGTTGAGGGGCAAACACCACACGGACATGGTGCTTGAAGTTGTTAGAAGTGTAATTTATGTGGACATCATTTTTTACATTTCTTAGGTTTATCTAAACAGTAGTTCAACCATGTACAATCTTTTAAAAACTGGCTGTCTTGAATCAAGATTTCAAGTCTTTGCCATGTAAAAATTGGGAACACACAGGTCAAAGAATCTTATTGTCTTTGTGTTTACTAATACTGTTGAGTACTCATATTTTTCTGTAAAGAGTCTCATAGAGGGCAACTTTAGGGATACCATCAAAGTGATTTGTAACTACTCAGAGTCATCATGGATTTAGTATTGATCTTGATCAGAATATAATTTGTTTTCCACTCAAGTTCAGATAGTCTTTTTATGTGGGTCAAGATCACAGATTGATTTTCATTGATAACTTTTTGCATGGGAGAAACCAAGACTAATAATTCTGAGCCTCTTGCTTGAGGCACAAAATGCAAGACATGTCCATGAAGTGAGTAACCTTGTGAGTAAAGAAATACCAAAGGGAAACAAGGTAATTAGAGGAGAACTGTGGAGGAAAGAGAGACCATGCACTTTCCTGAAGAAAAGAGAACAGACTTTACAAACAGTAGTCCCTCTCCTCCCTTGAATGACTCCATCGTCCTCTAATGTTTTCACCTTATCATCACTTCATACTCACTATTTCATTTACGGATTTTCAACTTATAACTGAACAAATTCTTAACTAAATATTAATTTTGATCACCCACCCACCCTACAGGCAAGTGAAACAAACAAGTTATGTAAGTCTGGAGAGGTACACAGGGACGGAAGAAATCCCAAGTTGACAGAGAGTTCTCTCCAAGGAAAAAACTCTCTGAGGAACTCCCTTTGCGTACCTCCACCGCTACCAGGTCACTTGGCAGGGAGATTTCCAAGAGGGACAACTCTACACAGCCAGTGACCAACTCCCAATCTATCCTCCCTCACCTAGTTGAAAACCAGGCAAGGGAAGGGGTTTACTTTTATGCAGTTTACATCTAAAATATAAAAACGTACAAGCCACTTGCATGAAGGATCGCTCAGTACCGTTCAATCCTCTTGGCTCCGGATCTGTCAACCAAGAGAGGTTCTGCAGAGCAGAACCTCCTACAAGTAGACAAGATAAAAAACCCTTTCCAAAAAAGGCATTGAAATAAAACACAAATAAAACAAACCAAACCTTTACCTTGTTACGCTGAAAAGATAAAACTGTTTTCTCTGATTCTATTCAACAATCTACCTAGTTATACTTAGAACATCTGACTCTAGATTCTTCTGCTGAATCAACTCTATAGTTGTTGTGCAAATCCATCTTTCTCTTTTTACTTTTCTCATCAAGGACGTTAGAGATTGTTTAAATTTAGACTTATCTGACTAAAGTTCCTTTTCATCTCTTTACTCTTCTTTTGATAAAAACCTGTTTTATCAAACTAACGCTCAAGCTTCAACCAAGGAAATTATACGTCAGTTTAAACGTATTTGCCTCTGCAGATCAACAAGTAATTGTACTTATTGATAAACTGGCAACGGTATTCCATCCCGTACCATAGACAACTATAAGTAACGACTATAGTTCTTTTAACAGCATTACTTTTGAAGAATTGAAAAATAATTCCGCTCTAGTTTAGATTATTATCTGGAACTTGAAGAAATACATTTTGTAAGTATCCTTCTGACTGAAGATCTCACCAATCAGACATAGCTTTGTGATCTTCAGTTGACAGGATCCTTTTCCTCTACATATTTTCCTGCTTTTTATATGTCTTCACTCAAGGTTACTTTTCCTTTTCATGCTTTTTCAATGTTCTTTTCTCACTTCCTGTGTTGATGCTTTTTCAATGCACTTTGCTCACCTCCAGGACTTTTTCAATGCACTTTGCTCACCTCCAGGACTTTTTCAATGTGCTTTTGTCGCCTCCTGCATTCATGGTTTTTTGATGTGCTTTTCTCACCTTGTGGATGTTAAGCATGAATAAGTGCAGTTTATTAGTACATGTGGAATGATCACATCCTCATGCTTTGTCAATGATTGTGCTTTCATTGTTTTGTGGAAAGGAAAGTGCAACTTTTCTCGTGTTACCTTACACCTACATCTGTACCTTTTCATCCTCATTTGACTTTTGTTGATCAATTGTAATTTTTTTGGTCTTCCGACCTTCAATCCCTTTGTTCCTGTCAAATTTCATTCATGGGCTTTTCAAACCGCGGTTTTAAATAGCGAGATTTTCCATCTCTTACTCCTAATGTTGTGTTTCCTGCTTCTTATGTGTTCATTTTGAGCCTATAAAAAGACTTGTGGTATCTGAGTTTTTTGAACTGACAAAAACAATCCACCCCTCCCAAACTAAGTTTCTGTTAACTTGTCAACTCATTATAGAACTACCTTTATCATTGGTCTAATATCTTTCACTGTTCCAATAGCTACTTACTTTGTCGCCTTCAACCTCGCTGTTTCATCTCCAACTCCTATTTCCTTCATTTATACTGTCATCTTACAATTTGAAAGCTTGACATCACTCTGTGTCTCTCTTGCCACACTGCACTCGGTCACCCTTGAGCACCACTGAATACTTAACTAAGAATGACTGTCTATATAAGACGCACTCTTGTTAACTATGACTTTGAGGCACTGTGACATCAGTGTGGAGGTGTGTGTCTGTAATAACTGCCTGTGCCCTGAGGTAAGTAATCTTTTCCAGGACAACAAGTCCTCACTAGCCGTCAAGTCTTTGGTATTGACAAATATTGATCATCTCACATGATTACCAGAGATTCACTTGTCAATTTTGAGATGGGTGCCTATGTTGTTCATTTAATAAGTGGCCACTTATTTTTACCTCTAAAATGATTGAAGCATTAAATCAAATGTGCTTTGTATGAAAAAATCCCTGGGCTTCACCCTTTGGAGAGAGAACTATTAATCACAGGGGGAAAAATAGAAGCTCACATAGATGTGAGCAGAGAAAGTTTGGAGGTTTCTCCAAGATTGTTTCCAGCTTGTTTCCAAATTTCTTCCGATTTTCCTCCAGTTTTCTTTCAGCTCATCATCTGATCAAATGATCAGCATGTCCTGAGCAGATGAGTTAGGCCTTCCTCAGGCTTTATCCCTCAACCAAGAAGCCTGAGGGAGGGCTAGCTCATCTGCTCAGGTCATCTTGGGCCCTCCAATGCTCAGCCTGCACAGTCAAGTGACCAAATGTGATTGAGCGGTGAGAGACCCAACCAAATGTGAAAAACACAAAGGGAACCATCCCTTTGGATAATTCTGATCCCAGGAATGGCACTGAGGACTAGGTGAGCAGCTGAGTTGAACTGTGCAGCCCCTCAGCCAATACTCAATGACATCCTTTGGATACTTCTGATCCCAGGAATGCCACTGAGGAACAGCTGAGCAGCCCCTCAGCCAATACTCAGTGACATCCTTTGGATCCTCCTGATCCCAGGAATATTACTGAGGACTAGCTGAGCTGCTGCACTGAACTGAGCATCCCCTCAGCCAATACTGAGTGACATCTTTTGGATACTTCCAATCCCAGGAATGCCACTGATGAATAGCTGAGCAGCCCCTCAGCCAATACTCAGTGACATCATTTGGATCCTCCTGATTTGTATCAACGCTGCCACAGTTACTTAACTGTTTACAGTAAAGTAACGATAAAGTAACTTTTTTTGCAGTATAAGTATCTTGATACTTACACTGGGCAAATGTAGTATTTTTCCCAAGTGAAAAATGATTGACCTGAAGGACAAACAAAATTGAAAAAGGTGGAATTCTGCATTCATTCTTCATGTGCATTAACACTGCATTTTTCTGCATTGATGCTGCATTTTTTTTCATTAATGGTGCATTAATGGTGCATTTTTATGCATTAACATAGCATTTTTAATCATTTTTGACATTAATTCTAATCATTTTGCATAGCCGAAAAATACTACATCTGTGCAGTGTTAGTATCGGTCTGACTGATACTTTACTTCCAGGTCCTTGGGATGGTATCGTTGATTTCGATACCGTATCGAGTAAAGTATTAGAAAACCAATACTTTACCCAGCAGTTGCTGGAGAAGTATCGGTTTATAATTTCTCTCATTTAGGCCTAGATACTGAGTACAGTATTGGTATTGTGGCACAAATACCGATACAGTATCGAGTATAGTAACAGTATCGCTTCAAGATACTTTACCCAAGGTACGTCTTCTTGGTATCGTGGTTTTTGATACGGTATCGAGTATAGTATTGGTAAACCGATACTTTACTGCCGACCGAATCTTACAGTATCGTTTTTTTGATACTTTACCGGGTATCGCCGATACGATACCAGTAAAGTAACTGTGGCAGCATTGTTTGTATCCTTCTGAAGGTGATTCTGAGTATACAGTGATGTGTCAGCTGGGTCCTGAGCACTCATCCAATGGATGATCCATGCTCAAGAGATGCTCATCCAAGATGAAGATGAGCACGCTTTAGCAAACTCAAGCAATACCTAAGTATTACAGGCTGAGCACTTTGGCACCACCAAAATGGTAAATTGAAGGAATCTGAAGGAAATTGAAACATTTTTGGAGTTATCAGGAAGGTACCCTCTGCTCACATCTATGTGAGCTTTTATTTTTTCCCCTGTGAATGTGTGTTGCTGTGTCAAGTAAAGCTTCTATGCATGTAAAGCAGAAGGGCCAATAAAAGGGAGCAGAAGGCACAAAAGTGGCTTTGGTTCAAAACAACTTTTAGTGGTGGGTTTATAAACTGGGTGATATCCTCACCCTGAGTTAGATGAATAGAGATGCTCCAGGCGCTACCTCCCAGGAGATTGACTTGAATGATTCGATGGGAATGTGAGTTGATCTTCTGGTCATGCCAGAGGAGACTTCAATTGATTATGATGTCGGCCTTTTTTATGGCCTGTTAGGCAATTGTGGATGGTTACCATCAAGCTTTGCAGGGACTATATAGTCTTGTACACCTACACTTATTGATTGTGTTGACACTTGTAATGCTAGAGACTTCCATACTTAAACAGCATCAAAATGGTAATGGAAATGCTTGACAAATTTAAACACATAGTAAGGATACAGACTGGCATGGCATTTTTTGACCTGACAGCCAGTATTATTACATCCTGGACTTAAGTAGTATATCAAATCAGTAACAAAATATCTGGTTGAAGGATTGTTAAATGCATTATGATACCAATACCAAGGGAAAGATACTAGGAGAGGAGTAAAAATATGGTAATCCACTATAATTTAATAAAGAGTGGGGGACGTTGGAACCTGGCCTGACAAAAACAAAGTTGATTTTGGGTATTCCCTCAAGAGGACAGCAAGCGCAAAAACAGTAAGGGCCCGTTTGGCTGGAACCCAAAAGCCACTTTTGGTCAAAAGCTACACCAAAGTCCAAAATCACTTTTGACCAAAAGTGGCTTTTGATTTTCGTCAAAAACACAACCGTTTGGTAAGTGGTTTTTGATCAAGATCAAAAGCCACTTTTGGTCAAAAGTTGGTTCAAAATCAAAAACAGCCTTGAGGCCAAACTTATCAAAGTCCCACTCGCTTTGGCCCCGTCAGTACAGGTACCACGTACCTCCGAGCGCCAGCGAGGGACTTAGGTGCAATCCCAAATTTCTGGCGTGAGACTAGACAGGGCTTTTGACAAAAACCTGTCATCTCACTTGCTCACGAGGCCTTATTATCAACTCACAAAATGACAATAATGAAAATGAAGCGCAACATCATCATCTTTGATTTGCCGCCCTCCATTCCTCCACGGCCCCATGGGTTCAAAATATATGAGCAAAAAACCCCTTTGCTCAAAACTCGGGGCCGTACATGACCAAAGCACGACTGCGGCGTCCAAAACCCCAGTATGGTGGACATAACAGACAAAACCCTGCAGGCAAACAGCTGTTTGCCAGTCGGTGATCGATTTCAACAAGTACACGATCTTGATACCCCAGTAGTACCACATCCGCACGCATACCACTCCCACGAATAACGATCACGCCTCAAACACATCAAATGAGTGAAGATGCTACGAAGGAGTGTCTCCGCGGCCAATGCTCAGCAATTATCACTAGCTGTCGCTCAATCCCTTACTGCACGGCCCAAGCTGCGGGCAGAGCACTACTCGCACTTGCTTTCCTTCCTTCAGGATATCTATCTATCTATCAGAAAGCTCGATTAAATATCACCCACTTCACCTCACTTCTTACGCCGACTCAACTTACCTATCCACAATTTCTAATCATGATGAATCCAGGACCTTACGAAGACCCACTGCTTGACTTGGAAGGGATTGTAAGCAGGATCATAGGCTTCATTGAAGATGAAGGGTTGTCAGTCAAGTCATTCATCGACGCAATGGAGGGTCCAGTTCCTACTTCGGTCGCCGAAAACCGTGCAACATCCCAAGTACCAACACCGTACTGCGCCAAACGTTAGAGATTGTTCGCCACATTGAGTGTCTGGAATTTCATCTTCCACTTCCTTGACCATCGCTTCACTCGCCAACGACCGCGACGACACGATCTGCGAGGCAATAGCCCAGAGTCCAGGACTTTAATCCGGAACATCCTGATGGCAATACGTGATGTGATATATGAAGCTGGCAATGGGGAAGCTGTTTGGCAAGCTTTCATACAAGATCAGGTGAGAATTTCTTTGTCGATTTCTGGGGATAGATACTGATATTCAATGTTGTATTCTGGTCATGCTCAGGCTGATGCTCTTAACATCAATGCTGACAAGCTGGCCACCAACACTGATTACTCTACGTGAGCTTTGGAGGAGTGGCCGAGCACGCGTCATGAAGGGATTGTAAGTTGCCATGCCTTACCTCAAGTGATTACATGTGATAGATACTTATTTCCGCTATGATTTCCAGGCTCAGCATCCCACTCGAAGTCCAGGTGCTTGAATGGAATCAAGGAAGAAATGCATTATGAATCATGTTGCCCAACATAAAGTGCTGTTTTGACTGTAATCATTTAATCTCGCGAGCACCAACCTTTCTGACGCGCAGCGTTGGGAACACATGTAGACAAACGTGGCCCCGAGTTTTGAGCAAAGGGGTTTTTTGCTCATATCTTTTGAACCCATGGGGCCGTGGAGGAATGGAGGGCGGCAAATCAAAGATGATGATGTTGCGCTTCATTTTCATTATTGTCATTTTGTGAGTTGATAATAAGGCCTTGTGAGCAAGTGAGATGACAGGTTTTTGTCAAAAGTCCTGTCTAGTCTCACGCCAGAAATTTGGGATTGCACCTAAGTCCCTCGCTGGCGCTCGGAGGTACGTGGTACCTGTACCGACGGGGCCAAAGCGAGTGGGACTTTGATAAGTTTGCCTTGAGGCTGTTTTTGAAGTCAAAAGCCGCTTTTGCCCCCATCGTCCAATCAATAAATGATCTTTTGTTGACCTTTTTCGTTGACTGTTTGGTAATGGAAAAGCCGAGTTTTATGTTTTTGATTTTGCCCCTCAAAAAAGGGGCAAAATCAAAAATCGTTTTTACGTGACAACTTTTGGGAAATCGAGCCGAACGGGCCCTAAAATCTGTAGATCTACTTCATACATGCAGTGAAACTATTTATATGCAATTAGATTGAAATGGGGTGAATTCTTTTTGTGCAGCTTGCATGAAGGGTGTCCTCATCTGTCCCATTTTCTCATATGGTGCATTTCATCAGTGGCGGGCGTGCCCGCATGTTCTCTAGTGATGTTAAAAAATTGTAATGGATCTAGGTTTTGAAAGGACTTGGTACAGTCATTTAAGAAGAGCTTGCCCCAAATTCCCCGCCAATTCGCTTGAGTTTTGCGGGCAATTTGGGGCAAGCTTTTCTTAAATGACTGTAATGAATCCATTGTTGCTCCCATTGGATGACTCTTCATCACAGATCTCATTCAGCTTTCAGCTTGAGATTTCTTCAAAAGTTGCCCCTGCTAGTGCCTTGTGAGATCCTTCTCACTCCCCAAGTTTACCAAAATTAGGCATCACCTACCTGAACATTGCATATTGGGAATGTTTTTTGTAGGTGGATTGTGCTGCATGGAGGTTCAAAGGAGGCTTGATCTGTAACATTTTATTGAGATTCAAGATACACCCTGTGTCACCATATGTTTCTCATGCAAGCACAATGTGATAGGTTTTTTTGGAAAGTGATATGATTGAGTGGGCTTCCAAAGAAAGCCATTCAAAATATGAGTAATGCAAAAGGGCTTTTTCTGGCTTGTGACATGAAGAAGGGACCAAAACTTGCACTGCAACTTTTCAAAAAGTAGTACTGTCTTCAGTCAATTCTTTGTTGGGGAGTCAAATAAACTTTGCAGGCTGAAATTCATTGATAGTCACCAGAAACATAAAAACTTGAACAGCTCAATTCTCTATTTGCTTTGGAAAGATCAAACCAATTCCTCGTAGTCACTTATACTTCAACTCCGACTGAAAAATTTTTGATGCAATTTCGAAATCACTATTCTATTTTATATTATGACTAAAAGTGAACCAACAAAAACAAAGGGAAAAAAGAGTCACATGATTTCTTCCAATGTAAATAAAAAGTAAAATATGCAAAAAAAATCGAAATCCATATAAAACTGAAAAAAAGAATTAATACCAATACAACATTAAAGATGAATTCCAAGAAAGAAAGAAAACAAAGAAAACAAAGAATATGTTATACATCATCGTCATGATTCTTAAAAAATCAACTCAAACAAAAACCAAAAAAATTAACAATCAATTTTTATCTAGAAAGTGAAGCAAGTTCGATTTTTTTCAAAAAACTTTTCAAACTTTTTCCATTCCTTTCACAATTCTCACTTAACCAATTTTCCATCTCCAATCTACAAGTTTTTAAATCCAAAAGATTAGGTAATCGATTCGGATTTAAACACACCTTAAACAATTTAGACCATAGTTCGATTTGATGATACCTTTTGAATGGTGGTTTGATGGAATCCTTTTCATTCATAAACGTTCCAAACAATAAACAAAACGAAATCGAAAGGATTCCATAATAATCAGGTTGAAAACTCCAGGATTTACCTAATCTCATTTCAGGACAATCATATTCATCGGTTTCCCATTCTACAATAAATTCTTGTTGGTTTGGAAATACATTGGTATCGATCGATCTTCCATAATCAATTAATCTTAATCCTTTAAATTCCCAACCGTTTTGACCATTCGAATTATAGATTGATGACCATGATTTACTTCCTCCTGGTACACTTTGTAATCTGACTAAACAATTATCGATTTTCAAATCACCATGAATAAAACCTGCTTCGTGTAACCCTTCGATGACTCGTATTAATTCAATAATAAAGAACATCGCAAGTAATTCATCAATTCCTTTAGCAGCGCCACCATTCGTTGGACTGATGCCCATCTCTCCAGCTCGATTAACGATATCCAACAACGTTCCTTGATCAGAGTAATCGAGTATTAAAAAGCTTTCATCCGAATAAGCGTATAATTTATGAGGTAAGATTAAAGAAGTACATAAACGAGGTGACAAGATCTTATGAAGTTGTGATAAGATTGAAAATTCATATAAATTAGGAGGATTTTCAACTTTCATTGCTTTATATACTACACCATTCTCATAAGCTGTTGTAGTTTCTCCATCATTAGATTCAATCACTTTGAATACTGATCCATATGCTCCTTCACCTAGTTTTTCATAAATAAAATATGTATCACCATCTAATTCGATTTCCCATTTAGCTTCTTCTAAACTTCCACCACCATGACTTTGTTTACGAGGTCGTACTTTACAATGATGTTGAAGTTCTGCTAATTTGTTGGCTCGGTAATTACTTAATGATCTAAACCCTGGATAAGCTGATAATGGTGGGTCTAATCCTTCCAATAAGACTGATAAGATCTCTTCGGCATATGGATTACAAGGCTCGCCGGCCTGCATCATTTCTGAAGTTTGTGAAATATCCAAGTTATCGTCCATCGGTGGGGAATTCAACGCTTGATTTCGCATGAGATGATCGATTGAGTCCATGGGTTCAGGTCGATCATTTTCTGATCTTTGAGCATAATGATGTCCTTGATTATTGTGCAGAGATGGATGATGTGATTGTTGATCGTTCATCAACGAGCGAGGAGAGGTAAAAGGACGGCGCTGACTGGGTGACGTCATGAAGTGATCTGACGAATTGACATCAATTTGCATGTCATCCGGCTGTCGAATATTGAATTCAAGTCGTTCTCTCATAGGCTGATGTAGTGATCCGCCCGACATACACAGATGATCATTAGCTCGAGGAGTCAATTCGGATTCTTCATTATCTGATCCAACTTGAGAATATCGATCTGGGCCAAGATTAGATTCCATAGACATTCGAAGTCGATCTGACCGTCCAGCTATAGATCGAGCTATAGTAGATGTACATTCATTGGTTCTTTCAGTAATTGGAGTCAGAGCGTTAAAGTTATCTCCAACCGGTATATATCTGAGTGGGCAAAATCCATGACCACGATCTTGATCGAAATCTGCCATCTCGACTAAATCATCGTACTCTTCTGGTTCTTGTTCATCACACATAGGTTCCTCGATCTCCTCAGGAAAAAATTGATCTTGATCCCTTTCATCTGAAGGCGTCTTATAACTGTCAGGTACAAAGTTGGGAGCGTAATCATGACCCGACCCCATCATAGATGTCGCCGCAAAGTTGGGTTGAGACCAGGAGCCGTTTCCAATCGACGGCGTGACAAGTGACTTTTCTCCCAAAGGTATACGTTTGACGCCCAAGCCCTTTGAGCTACTGGCGACAGGAGGACCCGAAGGTAACGCATTTTCATCATAGACAGGCGTCAGGGTGGCCAACGGCTTACGAACCGGCTTGAACGCAGGTGTAGATCGTTGACCGATTGTGAATGAGCCACCAGAACCAGAAGGATTATGGGATGCTTTTGTTGACGTATCTAAAGGTGGACAAGAGGTCAATATCATTTCTTGAACGGCACAATGGGTAAGATTGACCGAATGTATGAAAACAGTCTGGTATACCTTCATATGGGCGCATTGGCCGTCCATTCTCGTCTTCACAACACGAATTTTCGCCATCAACAGGACGCTGAGAGAAGGAGTTTGACGTGTTTGGCATGTGATCGGATTGTATCTCATCTGAATCCGACTTCATAGGCTGAGACCAGTAAGTAACATCGGCAGTTGCATCCTTGAGAGCGGTGACGGTAAAGTCAGTATCGCAAGTGAATTGATCTCTTAAATCTTCATCAGCATCGCTTGTATTATCATCTGATTCATCGCTATCCTTCTCAGGGCCGTACATGTTGAGTACGTCATTCAAAGCCGCCTGTGTAGTCATGGTCACGCTAGCTCTGCTCTTACGACTTTTGATGTACGCCGTAGTACTCTGACGGGGTGGTGAGTCCATTTTTAGGGAGACTTCAGCATCCGCGATTGCTTCTGAGGCAGAGTCATCATCAAACGTATCAAATGATGAACTTGATGTGGTCTGAGAGAGCATATGAGAATCGCCATCGGGTGATGTTTGGGCTTCATGAACATCGGAAGATTTACGCGAGCTTGAGGTCTGATAAGTCGGGATCATAGGAGTCTGTATCTCGTCATCGCTGAGTTGCATCTCACTTGAACAAGATGAATCATTCTTGAGATAATCAAAAAGTGGTTCTGAAGGGAAAACAATGAATTTAGGGTTCGTGAACTCCTTATATATTTGATCGAGGGACACACACCACCTGTTGTTGGTTGATAGAGAATAGGAGATCCATCCGAATGATAGGAATACCACTCTAAAATGCAAATGAGGTATTATTAGTGACATGTGTTGACCGCAGACAAAGTTGACACACTCACTTCCTGTCTCAAAAGGTTCTTGCTGCCATGGCTCATCGGCTTGCAAATACGAAGGGTATCGATTGTGTGCTCTGAGTTCCTCGGGGCTGATCTCCACGTCAGGTTTCGGATAGAGGTGTGAAAGGTTACAGGAAAAAACCTGTGAGATTGACGTGGAAGCTTCTGCCTTAGAGCTTGGTACAGGTGCAGTCTCGGTGGCTGAAGGTATTGTGGGAGTAGAGTATTCTTTCAGGGGGTCGTTGAATAATACATGGGCCACCAATGACTGGTAAATGAGGAAATGAATAGATTCAAATGGTCAAACAGAGTTTGATCGTGAACCAGATAGGTTGGAGGAGAACGAACCTCGTGCGGTGGGACTCCCTGCTGAGACTTGTTCTCAGACGGCTGTGAAAGAGGTGCAGATGATTCGGCCATTTTTTTCGCAAGTGCCTTCTTTCGCTTCTGTAATCGATTGATAGGCTGCGCGTCACATTGGATCCCTAAATCATAAACGCGCTCAACTCGTTTGAGATCACCAAAAGCTGCTTCGATAGCATTGGCCCATTCTTCATAGAACATACTATATCGTATACCAATCTCGTTACGTGATAAATATTCATAAATCTTGGTAGCTCCAAGACGAGAACACTGTCGGGCGTAAAGAGCCCATAGCTTGAGGTATCGAAGATCATGACGATATTTCACATCATTAACAAACTTTCTCGTGGATTGTTCAAGAATTGGTAATAGTTGTTCTTTTCCATTTACTTCTTCAGCTGAGTATGTATCTAAAGCCCATCGAACGTATCTACGCGTCATGGAAGAATGAATTTCTACTACTGATATGTTGAGATGCATTGTATGGGATAGGAAAAACTGACGTACAAAAGATAAACGTCCAGAGGATCTTCTAATAATTCGGTAGCTAGTTGAGGATTATCAATTGATTCACCCTTTTCCAATTTCGTTAGGAGATTGATAGTATTTAAATGTTTTTGTTTCTCTGATTCGATTGCTTGATTTTTCTTTATATCTTCTTGTGGTTTCGAGCCTTGAGAGGGTTTGAGATTAGAGGAGATCATGATTTATATCGTCAAGTGCTGGAGTTTGATTGTGAAGTGTTCCAGTTCCTTATAGGGAGAAGTTGAAGTGAATGAAGTGAGTGTCTAATTTGATAAAATGATAGAAAATGTCTTGATGAAGTTGAAGTTGAAATTGGAAAAGAGTTGAAGAGAAAGTAGTCGAACCACTTGTAAACCCATCATCACACTTTTGATAAACCCATAGATCCAATACTTCTCTGCTTCTCTCTGAATCAACACTTCCTCTTCAGTCTGACTCTCACCACCACACCACACCACACCACACCACAGAACACGATGGCCAACATCAATCCAGCTTCAAATCAAAATCAAAATCATCCAATAACAGAAGTAAGTCATTTCTACTCAAACATTAAACCATCACTTCATTCACTAATCATTCTGTTCTGTTTCAGCAACCACCTTATCAACAATCTCATCCTAATTACAATCACTTACCACCACAATATCAAGCTCAAGTCTATCATCATCCATCAAGACCATCTTCACAACCTCAATCAAATTCACAACATCCTAACAATAATCCATCACACGGTCATTTGATTCCTACACCTAATCCTCAACTTTTACAATCTCAAACTAGTATTCCACCTGGATATCAAATCAATCCTTCATCAGTTCATCCTCAACCACCATCTCAACCTATCATTAATCAACCAGCTTATAATAAAATGCCTAATCTTCCTCAACATCAAGTTCCACCTCCTAGTCATCCAATCATGAGACCATCTCAACATCAAATGGCACAACATCTCATGAATCCACAAGCTCATATCAGATCTCAAAGACTTATTCAACAGCAACAACAGATTCAACACCAACAGCAAATGCAAAGATATGAAGAAATCATGATGATCACCGATCCACTTGATAGTTTAAACAATCGTAGTCTAGCAGCTCGAAGATATACTTCATGTCATGCTAATATGAACTCATTACTTGGAAATCATTGGACGGTCAATGCTATCCTTAAAGGAGATCACAAACCATCTAACAAACGAAAGTTGAGCGATCCGACTGATTCTAATGAACCTACTGAACAAGATTCAAATCGTAAAGAAAGATTAAAACAAAAGTTGGAAAAGATTCAAGTAGATATTGAGAAATCGAAGAAATCACATCAATTACAACTTCAGATGATTTTAGATCGTTCGATTCCTATTCAATCTGAATCTGATTAAAACACGTGAAAATAAGAATCATGATTAATAATTTAATTTTTTTTGTAATATGATTTACTCTAGTTGTTTATTACGGTATTCGAAATATAAATCCTGAAACCTTGTGAAGAAACAAATCAAAAATGCAAACTCGTGACGTTCATTCCCAAAATTAAGAAAAGCCCAATTTGTGACCCGCAATTCGTTCCTCCGTGGGTTTAAGATCAAAAGGAATTCGTCAGCGCTCCCTCTGCCTCAAATGTGAGCAAAACCAACCTCAAGCGCGCGTGAGTGCGTCGATCATTGTACCATATCACCGAATCTAGAAGTCTCATCGCTCTAATCGAACTACTCTAGTCAATGAACTTTATCAATAGAAGTCAAGATGGGAAGCAATTCACTAATCGAACCCATGGTAACTCGAATTCCACTCACAACTGACCCTCGCATTGGGCACTCCATTTCTATCATTTCTCAGCCCATCACAAATTGTCAAGGCGCGTAATAAACCCAAGCAATATTACTCGTTTGAGTGAACCTATTTATGAAATGAAACTTACAAGAAAAATAAACTTTTTTTCATTCAAAGTACGAAGATAATTGAAGTAAAGATTTCTCCACTTTTTACAATAACATGAGATAATCTTTTCTTTTGCTTTCTATTATTCAACGCTTATTCTTCACTCACTCAGTTACGCTACCTTTTATCTCTGTCATACCTGACAACTATCATTATCTTTCTTTATAAAACTATTATATATTATCCTTTACGATTATGTCATTACTTGGTGGGATTGTAGATGATGTCCTAGGTGATTCGCAGCCTGCTACAGATCTTTTACAAGGTGTTCAAGATGTCTTATCGATTACTTTGCTAGGTGATTCACAGCGTACGGCGACCGCTGCTGCTGCTGCTGCTCCCAAACAGACTTCTACGACTTCTACGGCATCTGTGTTAGTTTAACATTTTTCAAGTGCTTGAAAACATTGTGTATAGCTGACCTTAATTCCTTATAATTTAGCTCAACGCCACCGCCGGCGACTTCTTCCGCTCCCGCGCCACAGCCAACCACAGTGACGTCAAAGTCATCTCCACTACCGTCATCGACTAAAACTGTCTCAACTTCGACGCTTTCGACGTCCAGTGTTTCTCCAGCAAGCCGTGCGGAATCTGCGACAGGGATTCGATCACTGACCAAATCCAATGCAAGCGGTCTCATACATACCTCCTCATCAGCATCACCTGCTCAAAGTACCTTTATTGCCACTGCTGCCAAGACTCAATCAGGCTCTTCATCACATCCTTCAATCTCAACAGGATTCATCGTCTTTCTCGCATGCGCTGGATTTATCTTATTATGGATCCTTGTGATGGGAATGGTCTTACGTCGTCGTCGTCATCGAATCAATGCTGAAAGATCTAGAGAAGTTCAAACTCAAATGTCAGGGATGGTAGGATTTGGAAAATTAGATGATGATAATGGAGCACCAATTCCATTACAAAGAGCTAGAAAGAATACCATTGATTGGATAGAAGAATCTAATGGATTTGAATTTGTTCAACCTCGTGGAGTGATTGATCCGAATATGTATCATTCAAATTTAGCTCATGATGAAAAACATTCAGATCTTGGTAATTTTTCTAGAGCAGAAATGATGGGAATGCAAGAATACCCACCTCCACCTCCACCTCCTAAGATGTATCATGAACATGAAATCGGAATCGGTATGCAACCTCAATATGTTCATCAACCGGGAGTACCTATTGGAAATACACCACCTATGTATATTCCTGATACTGGTTTAGAAAGAGCTATGGAAGCACAAGCTAATCAAAGTTATCCAGATCCTCATCATTCTCAAGACCAATCTACCATCAGAGCCGATCAACGAGATTCATCATTTCCTGAAAGTATGTCACACGACGATAGTTGGAATCAACCTGAACCATCTTCTTGGGCTACACACGATTCATTATTTCCTCAAACTCCTTCAGCTGTACATAGTTCACATCTAGACGTTTCTACAAATCAACGCTTCTCCACCGGTTTAGGTTATCTTTATCCTGGAACTATACGTGATTCGATTAGTGAACGATCTGATAGTCATGAGAGTGGTGTGACTCGTACTTCGATTTCAGAAAGTGAAGCTACAGATCATTCTGATTCGTATGGTCGTATGATTCCTAGTTTTACTCCTGTAGAACTTAGTGCATGTTCAGTTGACGGATTGGATCGTATTCTATCTCGTTCGGCTTCTGATGATACGATTGGTCCTACTAGGATGCCATTACCTGGTGATTCAAGATGAATTGCGGTTTGATTTGATATACCTTTGATAGAGATGTGGGATCAATGAAGTTAGAAAGGTTAATGGGTTATATCATCTTTCAGTTCGGTATTGTTCTTTTGGCATTCCTTTGGACAGTCTTAACTCGTGATGATGATCTGGTCATTTGTTTTCCCTGAGTATCATCTGTTGTTCGGTTATCTTTTTTTAACTTTTGTACATACTTTGTACTCAGGTAGTATGAGATCAGCCATGAGAGCTAGATTGAAATGATGGATGATTCTTTCAATTCTTTTAAATGATTGAAGTATAACAAAACTGTCTTTACGTGCTTTTCAGTTTACTTAATTATTTTGATGTTGATTTTATACTTTGATATTTATTTCATTTTTTCAATAAGTTTCTAATTTTTGTTTCCTTACAATCATATTCTTCTTAGAGGCCAACTTGTATTATGTTTTAAAGTGATATTTAAAAACAAAGTTACTATTCTTAATTTTTATTGATACCATTTGATTTAGATTGATATATACATAGTGGCAATGCCAAGAAGACCTATAATGGAAATTAAATCTGTTTTGTACAAGTTCAATTGGAAGAGTCATGCCATGGATACTTTACCAAAATTTTGAGAAACCAGATTGTAAGAGGTTTTTTTCGAGAATACCATACATAAAAAAATGACCGCACTCAAAACCTGATCATGATGTTTTAAACATCTCTCACTTTTCTACTTGTGACTAAATTCTCCGCTAAGGTGAAAGAGTTCAGGTATCTGGAAACACTCCGATACATAATCTTATTAACTTGAAATGGTTCTCAAAAGATCTATGAGATACTATACTCACTGTTGGAACAAAAGCTAAAGACTCTTTCATGAGAAAATGTGAAATGAGTTGCAAAAAATTGAGAAATTAAAAAGAAATGAAGAAAATGAGAATAGAGAGAAAATGAAATAGAGAGAAAGAGAAAATGAAATAGAGAGAAAGAGAAAGAGAAAGAGAAAAGGAAATCAAAACATCAAACTCAATGATGAGATACAAAAATGAGTTTTAAGTGATTGATATTCTAACAGATAAAAATGAGATTAAAAGTGAGAAAGAGATGTGAAATAAATTGAAACTGAGATTACTGAAAAAAGATTACTGAATGATAAGCAACTAAGAAAGGTCAAAGCACCACACAACGAGATAAAATATATTTGAAGCTGCCAAAGAATTTGATTTGGGACCAATCAAGTGAGGGATCACGAAAGGTGGATTGTAAGATTGATTGAGATGAAGACTATGTTTCCAAACGATTTTAGATGATATGGCGAGGGTAGAGTATGTGACCTTTGGTTGATGCGTGATGAGTGAATGAGAATTGGGAATCTGAATTGTGTGCGGTGTGATTTGATTAATGGTTTGCAGCCAAGATGATAATTCACTGGGCACTAATACTATGACGGTGGTTATCGCGATCATTCACGACCTCCGAACGCGTTCGAGAGCAAGATTCGTGGGCAAGTAGAGCACAAGCGCGGGATCATTGAAATTGTCGAAGTACGCGTCCGATTATCAAGCATTGCTTCGTTAGTTCTAGGCTGATTGTTGCAATGATTGTTTTTTGCAGCTGGCTAGAAATTCCTCCGATTGTCTCGGTGGCATGCTCCAGGTTTGGTTTCGAAGCGAGCTAGTCAGGATGATCTATAACACAGGTTACCGATCAGTGACTGCACATAAGATATGTCAGAGGCATTAGCAGTAGTAGACTGACCTGAAGAGCTGAAATGTTGGGCATATATCGATGCGTGAACGTGATCTAGGGTGCTTGACTGAGTGGCGCGGAAGTTGGGGAAACGCTTCGCGCTTTTGGTTTCAAAAGCTCCCTGATCCGCTGTTAGAAGAAAGTCGTAATGAACAAAGGATCAGACAAAGTTTCCATATATCTTTTCGCAGTAATGAGAACTAACCTGATGATAGTTTTTCGCTTTCTCTTGCACTGAAATCTTGGTAAGATTTTCATGCAGATTCACAAACGGCCCAGAGATGGAGGGCGCAGAGACATCTTGTCGTGGACTTTTCTCCATGGTGCCGTAAGGCAGAATTGACGAGTGTTTCTTGGTGCTGAGTAAAGGAGTCTGAAAGAGGAGATAAATCAAGATGTCAGAAGTTGAACGGGACGCCAAAAATGTACAAAAGAAAAAAAAGCTTACCAGTGATTGTCCTAGTTCTGATGGTGAAAAGTAATCGAGCTCTTCTTGAACGCGAGCAAGGAATTTGTTCACATCGCTCGAGAACGAGGGTGAGACTTTGTTGAGGAGATCCATGATCAATACGAAGACCGCGACCGCCAAACACAACTTATAGTTGACTTTGGAAGTCAAGACCGGGGCACCACCCATGACGTCGAGTAGCCATTGAGCACCTTGAGCAACCTGGGCCCGTGAAGCTTCAGAAAGTATAGCAGAAAACATTGTTGGATATTTGAAAGATGACGTTTAGAGCTTCGAATAATTGAGATGAGGGTTTAGAAAGTTGATGATAGGATTTTGGTGGAAGATTTTGAAAATGTGAGTTTGGAAATAGATGGTAAGGATGATGAATGGAGGCCAAAGGAAACAGCTCGTGAATCAGTTTATATACTCGGTTCTTGATGCTTTGACCAATTTCACTCATCCTTTCCAAACGCGTGAACTCAAGGGCTGCTAATTGGTTCGATCTCAATCCTCAGCAATTTCTCAGTTGATTTCACAACTCGGCGTATATAATGGCCCAAAAATCTTTCAGGTCAAGTAAATAGGATAACCGTTCGATCAGACGCGTCTTTTGGGCATCCATACAACTCTTTCACTCGATGCCAACCAATGAGAAGACTTCGATCACATTGACTATAACATCCTGATCAATCCTCGTGAAAATATCAATTTCACAAAAAGTCAAAGTGTGAAATTGGTCTCAATCGCAACCAGATGCACCCGGGCTTTGACTCTCAACCAGGATTTGAGCCCTGCTTGTTGATCGCTCACAGGCACGCCGAAATATGTAAGCGTGATGCTGAGCCGTCCGCACTGGAGAATCATGAAGTAGTAACGGGATTTGCAATGCGTACAACAAAGCTCCACCATGTCGGTCGATAAAGAAAAACAACGCAGGCAAGGTGGAGAACCCATGGCAAAACGTAGCTTGAGCAGCCATGTACGGGCGAAGTGGTGCTTCCATCACGACCGAACGTTCATCAAATCGTATGAGAAGCCAACAAACCGTTAAGATGTTTCGCAAAATCCGATCCAGAACCGAGGCTTTCATATAAGGCTAACAAAAAAATTCTCCAAAGATATTTCTACTTGTCGAAACAAGAGACACATATATATAACGAGGTTGACTGGAAAAAATTGCGCGCTCGCATGGCAAGGGAATCTCCAAGCATCCCTGCGGGGGGCAGCGCCGCAAGGGGTTATGTTCGAAGGCAATCGAGCAGGCATTTTGAATAACCTACAAGACATAGTTAACTTGTGAAGCCCTTTGGGTGACTTCCAGATGGTCCTTGCTCATGACGCTGCTTGAGTCGAATGCTTGAGTGTCACTCCCGAGCGTGGATCCGCACAAGCATGAAAAGAGCCGGGGCATGAATTTAGATTCAAGGACGGCATTTAGCGGATTTCGATTGGGCAATCGGTCACAACATTCTAACTTAACTAAGTCCCTCTCGGACGTCTCGACTACTCGTTCGTCCGAGAGGGACTTAGTTAAGTTAGCACAACATTATGGAATACGTGTAGACTCATACCGACATATAAACATGACATGGATTCCACATGTAATTTTTTCATGTCATGTTTGGTCGAAATTCATCTCCGAACCAAAAACCGTCCGACATGACTCATACCCACACACATCGACATGGATTTTTGATTCAAAAAAACCGTGTTGTAACATGAGTCATCTCGTACATCATGCCGTCCGGGAAGTCTCATACCAACACAACATGACTCCAGATGTTTTTTTTTGTAATATTTCAATTTAGAGTCCAAAAAAAGAATTAAACACTCAGGCTGCGTTCACTTAGCCCGGATTTTGAGAAATCGCGTTTTGCTTGACCGCTTTTCTACACGTAGAAAAGCGAAATTTGTAAAAAAAAAAACAAAAAAACACGTTTCAACAAAACAACAAAGCTATTATCAACTTGGTGCTGGAAAATGGTTTCAACAACAGACTCACCATACGAGAAATACAAGATGAACTTGCAAAAGAAGGAATAAGGCTGACTGAGAGAACAATCAATTGACATCGTAAACATTTGAATCACAACAAAACTCAGCCTCCCCTTCGCAAGAAACAGCTTCAAAGACGTAATGCCATCAGCAAACACTTCCATGAAGGCAAATCAATCGAAGAGATGCTCATATGCTTGAAGAATGAGGATCATATCAAAATTAGTTGATCAACCTTAGCTTGTAATTGCAAAGACATGAACCTAACTCGTAAGGTTGATGATATTGACAAAGGAAAGTACACAGAAGAAGAGGTAGGCCAGCTTGTTACCGATATCCAGTCAGAAAATGGAGAAGAAGCTGGCATTCGTTCCATCAAGAACATTTTACTCAAGGAACACAATGTCCACATTCATAGGTCTGCTCTTCACCTTGTAATCTATCTGACAAGATGCATACTTACCTTTTTACAAACAAACAGAGACCGTCTTGCAGAAATGTTGAGCAAATTGATCCAGAAGGAGTATTACGCCGGCAAAGAAGAGTCCTAGTTCGCCGTACTTTTAGGTGTCCAGGTCCAAATCATATATGGCCGGCAGACGGTCATGACAAGCTCCAGAAGTGGGGCATTAGGATATATGGATTCATCAATGCTTGGTCTTGCCACATTCTGGGTCTCTTTGTACATGTCACCAATAGTGACCCCCGTCATATTGATATATACTATCTTCAATGTGTTAAAAAGTATGGTGGTGCACCACAGTATCTTTACACTGATTGAGGAACTGAGACTGGGAAGATGGCAGCCAGTCACTCTGCGTTTGTTTGTATTCACGGCGGAATTCCAGAGGAACAAGCATTGAAAAGACACAAGTTTACAAAATCAGTTCGGAACCAGAAAATAGAGTGCTTTTGGAGTCAATTAATGCGACAACATAATTGTGGTGTTGTTCAAAGACTTTTTAATTCACTCGAGGCTGGTTTCTTTGACCCTGACATTCAACTTGATTGGTAAGTGATACTCCTACTCCTTTTAGAATGAAAGCTGACTGTTACTTGTTTTGAAGGCTTTTGTTCCTTTATTTGTGGATTCCTTTCATTCAGAATCAGTTGGATCTATTTACCGAACGATACAACCAGAGCAAACGTAGAAAGGATCCTCACTCCGCCCTTCCCAGTGGTCACAGTGCTGACTTTTGCTACAAAAATCCTGTTGAGTTGTTTGATGGGGATGATGGGTTGATTCATGTCCCCCCTGAAGACATAGATAGTCAAATCTTAGAAGATTATCCTGAGATACATAGTTTGTTTACTTACACACCTGACTGGTTTTCATTGGTTGCAGATCTCATCATGCCCACCTTGAATCTCTCACACAAGAACCTCAAGTACTCTAATATATGGGTTGCATTTCGTTTTATGTGTAACGCTTTGGTAGATCACAACTGGGATGGCACTCTCTTTGAAGGAAAAGATCTAAACTCTTTTGGTACTTTGTGATGAATGTTTTATAATTCTATTTGAAAACTCATGTTTTATATGCATCTTTTCTTGGATGGTTTTTTTAGTTCTTGATTAAAAGAGACAAATATGTTTTTTTGTTTACGGAAAAAGAAACAAACACTGATTCATAATGTGATAAAAGGAGACAAACTGTTTATAAAAATAGAAAAAAAAAGTGAAATTACAAGGATTTCAATTTTGCTTTGAAAGCTTCCATCTCATCCTTCTGCTTCTGACATTTTATCATATCACATTTACGAATCAACTCGTCTGCATAATTTTCAACTAATGTTTCTCGGTAAATTTCCCACTCTTCATCGCTCCTGTTGTCTCGCATGTCAGTAAGCTGGTTAAGACGTTGAACTATACTTTTAGCAATTTGACAAGATGATCCGAATTGGGTTATCTTTGCATCCTCTGGCTTGATAGGTTGATGATCATGAGTAAAAGTCTTCAAGTGAGTACTGTAGTGTTTGATGTCTGATGCCCAAACCATTTCAACAGCTCCATCACATCCATCAAAATTAATGTCAAAATTGTAGTCAGGAAATACAAATTGGGCTCCTTTAGTATAGCCATGCTTTGAGGTTCTACCACGTCGATACAACCTACCTGTATCCCGATGAATCAGACTAAATAATCCAAAGGTATAGCCGGAGTGATTGTTATCAACATGCACCTTGTTAGCAAACTCATCACGTGTGATAACAAAATTGGAACCAAAGACACGTCCATTGGGTGATTTGAAAAAAGACTTTGATGCCCAGGATGGTGCATGACATTGTGCAGCTCGTTCACAGTTGGATTGAAAGGCACCAAGGGATAGAGATGCAAATCGTTCCACTAAGAAGTGATTGATATATGGAAGGTACATCTGATGACGTAAGTCATTTTCCATTCAAGCCACAAGGTGTGCAGTAGTCGGATTGAGAGCGTAAGGACCTAGTAGCCAAAAGAATAAAATCAAACTCTCCTCCAAATCATAGAAAAGTTAAAACAATAATAATAATAAATACACACCACCATATTTTTTCTGCCTATATCCACCACGAAACCCCATCACAAACATCTGACCAGATTTCATGTGCTTCAGAGCTTCAGCTGCACCATTTGTCACACAGCGATATCGGGCAGTTCCATGTTGATATAAAGTCATGATTGAGTTGTTGAAGTTTTCGAAGAGTTTTGCACATTCAGGTACAAGTTCGCACTTCAATTTTCCTGTGTTCAACCGTTTTCCAGTATATTGACGTTTGTTGAATCGGACCACAGCAAGGAGCTTTGTTCCATATTTATTCAATAAGACTACAGTACCAAACGTAAGTGATAAATGTTTTTGTTTTCCATGCTCAGTTCGAAAGATGAATGTAGCATCTCTAGGAAGACCAAATCGATCACGGATCTTCTGTTTAAATTCAGCACGAATGTGAGCTCGTTTCTCAGCTCGATTCATGTCCAACGTCTGATCAGAAGAAGGGGTTGGGGTATTTGGATGATGAACCCAACAAGCAATGATCTTGGTTTTCTTGATTGCTATTCGAATTTCTACTTGATCAGCTTTAAGCTTTTTTCGACCACGTTTCTGTGATGGAGATCTATATTTCTTCTTATCACTAATAAAAGACAAAATTAAAAGGTCATCAGCTAAAGATCCCTTACAGTCAGATAGCAACCCACTTTCAGTGTCCATCCCACACTTGGATAATGATGATTAGGCTTGCATAAGGTCTGCGTCAAACCCTACCCACAAGAGTCTGGTGCGTGAAGCCAACCCAGTCTTCTTGGGGAGGACAAGTACAGTTGAACCTCAGCAGGGACCGTAGATCATCATGATCCAAAACCAATTTGATAGAGGAATGGAGATCAAGTAGTTCCGCATTCACATAGTGAAGAATGAACATGCAAGATCTGATTCCATCCTCTATCAAATTGACCTGTGAGACTTCTGCGTGTACTGGTATCTGACCATCATGGAAGAAGGTATCAAGTTGGATCTCACGTAATCATCATGATCTAAATGGAAGAAATTGAAAACAATTGATTTTGGATGGAAAAGATCGATTTCTAATCAAAACGATTGATTTCAAAAGGGAAACGGTCAATTTCGGATCAAAACGATGGATTTCAGATCAAAACGAACTGTTTTTGTTCAATCAAATGGGAACAATTCGTTATTGTTAAATCAAAAGGAAACGATTCGTTATCGTTAAATCAAAAGGAATTGATTCGTTATCGTTGAATCGAAAGGAAACGATCGAATCTAGTTAATTTAGGTTGAGATAATGTTTTGATATCTAATCACTAAAAGAACTATTGATCCAAAAACAAAAATAGTCAATGTGAAGTTGATGAACCAATCAATGAAATTATCTATACATGAAGAAGAGAACAGTTCAATGATGAACCAAATAAATTTGAGTCAAATCAAATCGTGATTTGGGGAAACTTGAATCGTGATGGTTCCTTTGGTTCAATTTCAGTTGTCCTAATCGTTTTAGGTAGAATTGATTGAAGACAAAAGAAGTTAAATATTGTGGGTACTTGAAAGATAGGAGGAGTTGAAATACTTACCCAAAGAAACAAAAGTGAAAGATGGAATGTTTGAGTTGATAGGTGGGGAGAGTTGGCGATTCAGAAGGGACTTTAGACCAGAGCTGTGTTTAAAAGTTTCATTTTGAATTTCGAATTTTCAAAATGAAATACATTGTGACTAAATGCTGTTTAGTGGAATGTTGTTCCTTATTTCTCGTATTTAACTAGAAAACTGCTCAAAAATTCCACGGCAAGCTTTGATCCAGAGAAGATGATCAGTTTCCTCTTCAGTGATTAAAAGTTTGATGTTTGCTGCATGATGAGGAAAGAACGTTCGGCTGATACGGCCATGGTGATACATTGCGAGCTTAGCAGTGAAAGTGTATGATGATTGAGTGGCTGATGTGGTTGGTTGGTTCGAAGAAGAAGACAAAGATGAGGCTGATTGATTCAGACGTGAGAGGCCTTGACGTTCCTGTGATTTCACTGCAGCAAAGCGGTTTCGAAGTGCCTGCGATTCCTTCTTCTTGTCTGCTACTGATATGTGATTATTAAATGCATGATTTCCAGAAGCACTTGAGAGTTGACTGTTCTTGTTAGCGACAGCTGGTACATCATCACTAAGCTTCTTGAGGCAGTCTTCACACATTTTCAATTGTGTGTATTGTTGTTCGACTAAGTTGATGTTGCATTTTTTGCAGACACTAGACATCTTCAAGGAATATGTTTACGAAGGGGTTGTGGTAATATTGGTAATATGAACTATGATAATAGATAGTTTATGTTGTTTTGTGCCAAATTCTAGTGATACAATCTGATAGAAGCGCAAAAAGAGTGGATATAAAGACAAAGGCCATATATTGAAACCTATGTACCGGTGGTGAACCGGTAAATCTATTAGATGTGATATGGTGTCATGTTTTTTGTCGGCATGACACTTTTCGGTCGTCAGACCGTCCGCAATGACTCATGTTACGACACGGTTTTTTTGAATCAAAAATCCATGTCAATGTGTGTCGGTATGAGTCATGTCGGACGGTTTTTGGCTTGGAGATGAATTTTGACCAAACATGACATGGAAAAATTACATGTGGAATCCATGTCATGTTTATATGTCGGTATGAGTCTACACGTATTCCATACAACATGAACCGCGTACAACATCAACTTTGTTCATTCGGCTCAAATCTCTTTCATCAGACCAATTCAGATATCAAAGCAAGCAAACGTATCAATGAACCTCAATTGGTTCCAATCAGTCCGGGCGTTAAATTTTCGAAAATAGCTAGCGCTACAGACTGTCAAACGATTGTAGAAGGTGAGCCAAGTCTTCAGCCATTCGCCTTTGAACAGTCTTTGATGCTGATCAGGTTCAATCATCTGGAAGAGTCTAGTGGAAGCGGAGGGCAGTGAGTCTGGAATTCAAATTTGGGGATACGATCATACTCAGGATCGTGTCGCCATCCGTCCTGGTACCACTACAACTCAGTTGATCAATATCAAACAATGGATTGGGGGCGAAGAAGTATTGGGCTATCTTGATACTGAAGGGTGCATACATCGGCACAATGATTCCCCTCACTCGACAAAAATCTCGGCTGAAGATTGTAGACAGTATCAAGCTGTGGCCATCAGCGGTACGGGCCTTGTTTTAGCGGCACCGACTTCAGAAGTAAGACTCGCACCACTGCTACCAACAGATCAGTCAAGCCAAGCCGACACTTATAGTTGTAAACTAGAGCTTTGGCCCTCCTTCGATTCACTTCTCGCGGGGCCTTCAAAATCGGGCCAAAAAACTTGCACCACTCTTGATATCCCTGATCTAGACTCGACTCTTACGGAAGTCAATATCGCCGCCGGAGCTGGTCACTTTCTCATCCTGGTTCACAATCGAGATGAGCTTGATAATGATGGGTACCGCTCAATGGTATTCTCGTGTGGCGATAATCGTCTGGGTCAGCTAGGGCTCGGAGTCCATTCAGCTCCAGTTAATACCCCACAGCTTATAGAAGGGCTAGAAAATGTGAAATATGTTGATTGTGGTGCCTTTCATAGCCTCGCTCTCAGCAATGATGGTACTCTCTATACATGGGGATCTAATCGAAATGGTCAATGTGGACAAACTGCCAGTGATCTATCATTTCCCACACTTGTTGACATTGGCGGAGCAGGAGAGAATGGAGACGTTATTGATGTTGTTCAGGCTTGCTGTGGTAGTGAACATACTATTGCATTGACGTCTCAAGGAGTCTGGCTGTCAGGATCGAGTGAGTTCCATGATTTAGAATATTCAACTCATAATAAAGATAAGTGATTGAAGTCAATCTTACAATGCTAGATGGTTTAGGGCAGCTTGGTCTTCCAGAAGAAAAAATGGTCGAAGAATTCAAGCTGAACAAAATTGTCGGGGAGGTTATGGGAACAAGATCAAAACCTTCTGAATGGATGATCAAGTGTGGGAGGTGGCACACGTTTGTGTGGGATTAGTTTTCCATTGAGGGGGTTGTGAGGTCCTCAATCCGCTTTCATGTTGACATGTATATTTCAAAAACATCCATTTCCAAGATATATCATGTAGGCATCGTCCAGCTTGTGAAAGAAGGTTCAAAGTTGCGACTTTGAATGGACACTTGAAACTTATAAAACTCCATACTCACACCTTGAAGTTGATGAAGGACTCGGCGGTATCTAATTGTTCTTCCATCCATGAAAGTTGCAAAAGTCTTTGATGCATTTCCAACATTATCAAGATAGGAGAATGCCACTGTTTCGCCCTACAAATAAGATAAGAAACTCAATTTGGAGTTGCATTGCAGGCCTGCCAGTGATATGTGGTCAACATCGACATTTATCCTGTGATCATGACAGCCTCAACTTAAATCCCCAGGTACAGAGTGTTGTGGAATTAAAGACGGTCACCTGAATTCCCATGCTGCTTTAATGCTTTGTGCAAAGAAAAATCATGTGATGCTGAGGAAGAGTGAGGCCCACTGGTACATTTTCTGTTGTATAGTGATGGCACAGCTCAGCAAAAGAAACAAACCATCCACAGAATGTGCATCCCATGAGATTCAGAATTCAATCCCAAGGAGATGAATTTTATGCACACATTCCATCAAATGCCTACCCTTGGGACATGCTGTGATCTGGCTTTGAATTTGTTTGTTTTAAAAAATTGGTACAAGAATTGCAAGGATTAGGGGTCTGTCTTGTCCATTTGATGGTAGGGGTGAATACAATGTCTCCTTGGAAATAAAGTTTGAACTTCATCAGAAGGGGACTTGTGCATCTTTTTACAAGGCGGTTCCATAAAGAATTTGCCACTAAGCTGTAAAAACATTATGCTTATCTCCACATTGCCTATCAAATGTGATATTGGCTGATGTCTGTACATTTCCGTGCGAATAGGTGACCTCAAAAAGCAAAGCAGTTCCATGTCACTAATGGCACAGTTGAATCATTTTGAATTCCAGCTACGATTGGAGCCTTTAGATCAAGGTCTTGGTTTCAGATTTTAGACCTTTTCTGGTATTTATAGGGATGGGTTTGCTGTCGTTGTATACGTAGCTCATTTATCATTTTCTGATGACTCCAAAGCCCCTTATAGATAAAAAGCCGGGTTCCGCAGAGGAAGCAAAGAGGTCGCGTGAGGTTATGTATATGTTGCGTGAGGAAGGCAAAGGGGGTTGTACCTGTCAAAGCGGGACAACAAAGCAATTTTTCTACAAACGACCTTGATTCCCGAACCAAGATGAAGACCGCAGCGGGATAGACAGTGGAAGTACAGGGCATCCTACATGGTGGTGGATCGTGTCAAGATTTTTTTGGCAACTTCATGGTGGGGAGGCATTAAGGAGCAGCTAGGTATTCTCATACACTTACATCTTCAAATGATTAGACATGCGCTGAAATTACAACAAGCTACGATCAAGAATTATATACATAGCACATCTGCTTCTGCATACAGATACGCTGATGCCCAACTGTGGGGTCTCAAGTATTGACAGACCAAAAAGAAGATTCAGAGTATTTCGACCTACCAAACAATTTAGTTAGACTCTCATATGATTATTCACCGGTCAAAGTCGATGGATGGAGAAAAAACACCTACATAATTGCTCGGTATAATCCCCTTCTTTCCAGCTTTGTTGATCTCATACCAACCTTCGCCATAGTTTTCGCCATTCTCGGTCAAGGTGACTGTCTCACCAACTGAAATGCTATGCTCATCGGGCGCTTGAGCAGCCCAATCATATAGAACTTTAGCTGTCAGGCCTATAGTCAAATCAACATTCGTCAGGCCCATTTAAGATGTACGGACAGTGGTTAAGGAAGTGGTCTGACCTCGTTTCATTCGTGGTGGAATTTGTGGTGCTCCAGCTGAGCGGGATTCGGTAGGAATAATTTCCACGTAAGTCGCAGGAACTAAGCCTTGACGACCGTCTTCAGTTTCAACTTTTATCCATCCTGACCCATCATCTGGAGTGATTACCGTCACAAGAGTCGATTCTAAAACAAGAAATAGCGTCGATGAACCGTACTAGGAATAGCAGATCAGGGGATAAACATACCAGCAGCGCTAACCTCGAATGGGGTGGAAGCTTCATGACCATATAGCATTTTAGCTTTGGTCACCGATTCGCGAGGTGGGATGTTACGCCGAGGCACCGAGGACTTTCTCGGGGCAGAAGTAGTAGCCGATCGACCCAAACCAGCATCTGCATTAGAGGTTTTGCGGACCACGGTTGACGCTCGACCCAATTGCTGTTCTCCTGGGTTCGGCGAGGTTGGGACAGCAGCTGTAAGACAAACACCTTTGTCACCTTGTGCGGATACAGTAAATTGTAGAAGCTAAATGTCTAACGAGGAATTTGATACTGACCTGCACCTGAAGTGAATGTTGAGCCAGCTCCCGTCCCCATGGAAAGTCGACTTCGACCATTTCGTTGTGGCGCGGTGCCAGGACAGTCAGCTGGTACTTTAGGACCGCACTTGACGTGAGCATGAATCGAACAAGCTTTGCAAGTCACACCTTGTTTAGCCAGTCCCCATATACTTGATTTACACAGATGACATGGTGTAGGTGTGACAAAGCTAGCAGTTTTGAATCTGTGAGGTTGTTGACATCCTTGGTCGTCTCCCAAGGCGTCTTCGAGGACCTCAATCTCTTTTTGTAATGCGGTAAACTGAGTCTCCATCGTGATAGTTTGCCGAACGCTTTCCAGAAGGTTATCGACAATTTCATCGGGGTCACCCAACGTCTCATTGTGTGCATACGCCTCTCGTAACTTCTCGAGCCCCAAGATTTCATTCCGCTTAGCTTCGATCGATGGCTCCAATTCTTCAACTTTGGCTCGCGCCTCAACCAGCCTATTCTGAAGTAAGGTCTTTGGTTCAGGTGATGATAGAGCGAAATCAGATGTATCATGCCATATAGGGCATGGTTCGAAAACGAAGTCTTGCGGTTCGACAAAAGGCCGAAAGTTGAATTCAACGAACAATCTTTGATCTGTCACAGTATCGATGGTAGCGGATGCGGCCAACGTCTGTGTATTGTGCGATTGCTGAGCATCCAGGTATGTTTGGTTTAATGCTGCAATCTTATTGAAGATGGACACCAACTTGAAGGTAGTCAACGACCAAAGAGACTATAGAGCCAATAAACATACATCAATCACACGGTTCTCACAACTAATTTGATTTGAAAACTAGCCTGGAAGTCATCGCCTAAGCTTGGGAGATCGACTTGATAGAACCTATGTTTGGCTTCATTGGCGACTTGTAGGGAAATGATGTAAGCGTTCTTGCTACTGAGCATCTCGTTCGTGTGATTGTCCATGCTCTTAGCTGCCTTCTCCAAATGCCGTTCATCTTTGGCTTGACCTTGCTTGACACGAGTAGATTCAACCGCGCTACACGCATCATCATAGCGTTGCTTAGCCTATCAACATTGAGATGCGCTTCAGTTGATGATAATTATGGAGACACGTGACTTTTGCTCACTTTCATCTTGTCATGATACACTTTGTCTCTTTCCGATAATAGTTTTGTAGAAAATTCAACGTGCTAGAAATATAGAAGGAGTAGGATAAGTAATATGCTTCAGTATGACGATCGACACTCATCAAAATACAGACCTTTTTGCGCGTAGCTTCTTTCTTGCGTTCAGCTGCCTTTAAGACCTCACAAACTTGATTTTGGATCGATTCTGCGAGATTGGTATGATCCGTAGCTTCTTCATCTGCTTCAGAAAGAATGCGCGACCACGCTGCATCAAGAGTGCTGATAAAATACAGGGTTAGATATTGATGACTTGTGTAGAATGAGTGATATTGAATTGTTTACCTGCTAGAGCCACTCCAAGCTTTACTTGGCTCTGCACCAACGGACATAATCTGCTCCCTTTTGATCCTCCTTTCCGTAGCTTTTTTAACGATGGCCTGTTGGTTGATCGGAAAGAAATTTAGTGTCATCATTCTTAATTCTTCGAGCAAAGTGACCACGCTTACTTGTAGAGATGAACCATACTGCTTTTCCAAGGCCACTCGTTCCTTTAAATAGTCTCTAACATCACCGAGAAACGCAATTTGATCTTGGACAGCGTTTTGTATTCGAGGAAGTTGGTCATTGAGTTGGCGTCCAAATGATGGTGGTGCCACGTCCATGGCAAAAGTTGAGTACAAGTAAAATAAAAAATCAGGAGTGGCGAAAAGACTCAGCTGCAGTGAAGTTCAATCTCCAATGGAAATCCGGAGGGCGGTGCCGGTGACCGTGTATTTCACACGAAAGTCAGGAGGAGCGGGGCGGGGCTCACACGTCGACAACGATCCGAGTACAGGGCATTCTTGTAAGTTGAACTTGCCCATGTCAATGTGGCATGATCAGATAGGATCAGATCGCAAAAGAACTGGCTGGAGAAACTTCGCGCAACTGAAAAAGCAGGTTGGCAGATATTCAGATGCTGGAATTGACGATGGTCAGCGTAGGAGTTGAATTTCAAGCCAAGTGGTAAGTAACAATTCATGACTATGGAATACGTATATCCTTCTTTGTGGCCACTTTCTGGTCAACAAACTGATCATTTAAATTGCCACTTACTCCTTCAACTTCCCCGTTCAACCGGATGTTAGACACAGAGAAGGTCCAATACTCCTACAAATCCCCTAAAAAGAACATCATTTCATGGAGACCCGTAACTGATAATGTCACATTGGGTTTACTCTTAACCTCCTCAACAGGCTGAAGCTCGCGTCCAGCATGTGGTTCTATGCTATGAAGACAGTCATTACTCAAAGGCGTGGACAAGAAACAAACTACGTCACCGTGCAATGATGATTTCAGAGGCGTGTCCTGAGGGAGTCAAACGGGTGCGTCTACCAACATCAAAGCTTGAAACAGGATGTTGCGCACAACCTTGGGTCCTTTCCTTTGACATTGATCGGACTTGGTAAAGACTTTCCTTCAATCCATCTTCTTCGATGGAATGGTGATCATCCGGTTCGAAATAGTGGTTGAACTTGCAGGAATTTGGGAAGGTTTCGAGCTCGTTCACAATGAGCCTGCAGTGGCAGCTTTGCATGAATGTTGAGCCATTTGCAGATAAGTTATGATTACCTTATCATCGTCATCCAACATCTCGATCAATGTTTATGAAGACAGTGAAGCAGTACGTGCATTCGGGTGCACGTCTTACACCCGCCTTCTTTGACACGTCCGGCAAAGGGAGTCTAACCTAGCGGTTTCCATTTTTGATGACAGACTATGCTGGGCTGATGCCGAAATCGTCAGTGAACGGATGCTGACTGTAAGTCTCAACCTGAGGCACACTGGTTATACCGGCTATCACCTGTTCCAGTGACCATTCACGCTGAATGAAAGTGCGGTGAGGTAATGCCTTCTTCATTTGGTCCTTGTTTTCAACACTTTCATTTGATTACATATTCATTCCAATGGATCCTTTCATGCACTTGACTTCTGATATCATTTGCATGATATATCTTACGTGAGAATTCACACTTTTCGCTAGCAAGAGCACAGGGTTGAAAGGTTGATATCTTATTTGCAGGATGACTTGCGCAACGACTGAAGCGGGTCACCTGTATTGAAATCTTTTGTGCCTTTTCATAAATTCTGCTCACCTGAGTTCGCTTCACATTTATAATTCCACCACACCCCTTTCTTTCAGTGTTCCAGATTTACTTCGCTTGACTCCCATTTACAATTTTATTATTATTTTACTTTCCGCTTGTTTGATTCGACTGTGTGATTCGATTTCTAGTTTTACTATACAATGGTTCAAGCTTCCAAAAATGTACGCTAATGTTACGATCGATTTCATATATCACATGTCTTCCTCTCTTTTATTGCCTTCGATTTCTTTCTTACACTGACACTTTTATAATCTCTTATTCTCAAATCGTTTTGAATCGTTCTAGTCCGATACAGAGTCTCCTCGTAACGAAAGGGGCGATTTCACCTACTTATCACAGTCGAATGAAGGCCCTTCATTCTTCCCAGCCTTAGTCACTCAACGTAGAACGTTCTGCGTCGAAGTTTTAAAAAAGGAATCCATCCATTCTGTAAGCATACCCACCACTCTAGAACCTTTGTTCGGCGTTTTGTATGAATGCCGTGTAGCTGTAGACTTTAGGCTGACAGTTCCGCGATTCCCTAGGTTGCCGAACTAGGATGTGGTGAAGGTTCCTTGTTGGGGCTGTTGTCTCAACCAGCCTCTCACCTAGATGCTTTCCCTCCGAACACATCATCGGCTGCTCCTACTAGCACTACCACCGCTCCCGAGATACAAATTTCTCGTCCCGATCAATCGCTCTCCAGCGAACACGAATCCTCGGTACCGCCAAGTAGCGAGGGGGCCAGCCCAGCTTCTCGCGATCCTGACCAAAGCTCTGCGAAGGATGATGAGTCTATCGGTATTGCGGATAAGCATGAGCTCTACCAATTCCTCCGCCAAGTTCCCAGTCCGCTGTTGTATGAGACGCAACTTCATTTACGGGAGATCTTTGGCCTCGATATACGCGAGGACCGTTTGGAACTAGCCAGTCACTGCGTTGCTCCTCCACCCCCCGAAGCCAGTACTAGCTTCTTCGGTTCGCAATCTCGTTGGGAGCCACTCACTGTGGAATTATGGCACGGCAGCCTCATCCACTACAACAAAAACTTCAAAGGTGTAGATTGCATTGTGATGAGCGAAGTGATCGAGCATCTCTCGCCGGAAGTTTTTGACAAATTCATCCCTATCGTCTTCGCTATGTACAATCCGCGCGTGATTGTCATTACGACACCCAATCACGACTTTAATCGTTACTTTGATACATCGAGCCCTCAATCTGCCTCTTATCGATTCCCTGATCCTACCGGCCGCACCTCACGTATCTTTAGAGATGACGATCATAAATTCGAATGGACTGAGGATGAATTCAAGGGCTGGTGCGACAAAACTAGTCAAGAGTACGAATACGATGTTGAGATCACTGGTTGTGGTTCACATGCAAATTACTTTGGACGCTATTCTATGGACTGTCCTTCTGAACCCTCAAGTGGTGAGAATTCCTTTGAGGTGGTCGCTTCTCCAACTTCTGCTCTACCTCCCAGGTCTTCAGAATCAAACTCGACCGAGACCCCACCTTCCAAACCTGATCGATTCTTCGCGACTCAGTGTGCCATCTTTCGCAAAAATCACACGGCCGAATCTAACCAATCTCTTGATCAAGCCCACTCTGAACCAGAACTTGCCACTCTATCTAGCTCTGGTCCGCCGCCACGCCTGTTCGGTAGATTTGTTCACCCGGTCAATGCTCATGCGGACAAGCCTTCAGATTCGGACGTGATCTTGGATGAAGTCCGAGAGGTGTTCAAAGACTCATCGCGCATCTCAGTGGATCTTCGCGAACTTTGGTTTACTCATGCTCGAATTCCGGAGCTCTGTGGTGGACATGTGAACGCCTTAGTAAACTCTTTGATGAAGGCCAAAGGCGAATGGAGTTTAAGAATTGAAGAGACGAGGCGTGGACTTGATGCGGTGGTAGTAGATTGGGATTTGGCACCTCCTGGCTCACCAGCTGGCTCTAGCTCAGATGAATCGGAATCTGGTGACTTCTTACAATCGACCGACCGCCTCGAGATTGAAGTTAGTGATTGGACATACGATGACAAAGCCAGCAATTCAGTTAGAGACGAGTTGGCTGATAAGATTGATGGTCTCTCGTGGTGGGGCGAAGCGCAAGAACCTCAAGAAAGATTCTCGACCTCTGCAGAAATTAGTGATTGGTGAAGATGTGAAGGATTCTTTGGAGCATTTTCTTTGTGTTTCCTTTTCAGATTCTTTATGATGATGACACTTTGTAACTCTCATGACCGGTTTTATGGAAGTTTCTTTGGCCGTGTTCAGCCTGTCCTTTTTCTCTCTCAATGTTAGCAGAGTCTTTGTAAATCAGTTTTGTAGGATTGTAAAGTTAATCAGTGAGTGTGTACTATCGAATTCATTGGACATTGCCCCCATGGGACGAGCATGACCATCACACAGCTGTGTTTTATACTGACCCATCCACTCAGCGTTCGAGAGAATGCTTTTGAGATTTTATTCCTATTGACCGTGCTATACGATCAATCGTGAGGGAGTATCATCAGTATAGATGCATGTCCGAGAATTCATACTCAACTGTAGCCAAGTGTTTCTCAAAGTGTGCCACACTTGATAGCTTCTTTTCTATCAATGTGAACTCGATCGGTGATCGGATCAAATCTTACAAAGCAAAAGGTGATCCATTACTCAGGCTCTGGGTGTTTTGATACACGGGCTATGATTCGGCAAGTATTTCACCCTATCTCAATTCGAACTGCCCTCAGACGTCATATGGGCAATCAAGGAGTCATCTTATCCAAAGGTATTTACAATAGTGAGCTAATCTCTCTGTTTCCATACGCAAGCTCCACGCGTTAAAGATCCTAATCGTATCGATTGCCTTCATTTGTGGAATAAACATTTAAATTTAAATCAAAAAGAAAAAAAGAAAACAATACACTGGGAATCTAAACTGGAAAAGACGTCAAAAACTTGAAAGAAGATAATGTCAAGTGAGTTTGTATACCACCACAATTTTGATAACTCTTCAAACCCCCAACCTAGTCCTCATTGACCACTTCTAATACCTGATACTGGAGACTAAGATTGATTAAGAAAGCTCGTTTCTTTTGAAAGTTGAAGATGTAGTAAGAATGTAAGTTAAAACGAATTCCTGAGTTTTTTTTTCGCTCAATTCAATTAAATCAAGAAAGCATAGTGATCCAAGCTAAAGCAGCATAAAATAAACCCAACGGATAAACTGCTAAAAGAGCTCTACCTTCTTCTAATCTAGTCCCACCAAAGAAATTCATCGCGGCTATCAATATGTTCATGGAAAGTAAGGTAATCCGAACATCATCAGATTAGTCAGAAAAAATCGCACTGAAAAGCTAGAAATAAATGAGTAAGATGACTTACCCCAAACACTCCAAGCCCAACCCAATACACTAAGTAAGACTCGAATAGGTAACCAACGAATAAACAAAGCCACTAAAGCAGCAATGAAGAGAGGAAAGAGACAATAACCCAATACACAGAGTGATTGTAAGAATGAAACTCTACCACCTAATAGTCTGGCATTCAAGGTTACCACCAAACTTCCAACCCAAACAATCACAAATACACCGGTGAAGACTGATAAAGATTGTTGGGGTGGGGCTTTTGATGTTTAAAGTCATTTTATTTAAAGACATATATAAACGTAACCATTCATTAGCAACTTGTTTGACAAGGCTTCAGTTGATGTAATATAAAACAAAGCTTACCGTGAATAGAAAGTGCAACAGCTAAACCAAGACAAGCCACAAGCGGACCCCAAAGATCCCAATCCCTCAAAACTGCCTTTGAACTTGAAGATCCTGATGGATAAAGAATCAAGACGATTTTAGATCCGATGGCTGATAAGTCTCTCATCTAATATCCCTCAAACACAAACCCAAAAACATTCTGACATTAGTAAGTTAATCACGCGATAATATCTACTGCTTATTGGAAAGAGACAAGAGATTACAAGAAGACATTATTTCAAACTGACAATGGTTTCACTGATGGGTTCATCAAGCGTATTAAGCCCAGATCCATATCTCGATTCCGTCATAATCCCACCAATAGCATGACGCTGAGGTCTTGAAGAACCAGCGGAATTTCCAGTAGATCGATTACTATCACCAATTTGACCTGATAAAGTAGGTGGTATGTTGGTAGAAGTACTAGGTGTGAGGATAACAGGACTTATTGGATTAGCTCTTGTTTTTCCTTTATCTACATTTAATGATTTTTGACTTGGTTGTTGATTGATTTCTGATTGAGGAATCGCTACTAAATCTTCATCATCTGAATCTGGTTCTACTGTTAGTGCAGCATGAGATGGTGATGGGATATCATAACCTTGATTAGACATGGCTGCTTCTTTCTTGTGGATTTCGATCGAGTTTTGAATTTCGAAGTGGTGAACTCGCTATCCAGTTAACTCAACCGTCATCATGGGTATTCTGGTCTGTCCACTCTAAAGCCATACTTACTGCCTGCTATGGGTTTACAGTGTTCCCCGCGTGTAGCTCGTACCTGGTTCTTAACTTCTTTTGGATTCGCTTCAACAACAGAACAAGTCCAGTCAATCTCAATCACTTCTTGAAAAACCAAACATCGAATCAAAATCAAAATGTCAATTCCAGAAAAAGAACTCAGCGGATTTCAAACCGATGTACGTCGTCGTACCAATCTATCTACAACTACCAATGCACTCAAATCAACAGCAGAAGGACCCAACGAAGGCATGAGTATGTCAAGTCATGATTTCTTAAGAACTGTGGAAGATGAAATGAATCGAATTGTGGATAGAGATGTTGAAACATTAGTAGAAGGAATGGAAGAGATCATTGATTTATCTATGGTTAGTCTTCTTGATTGGTTTCTGTCAACTTCACTTTATCTTGTTATCTTTTTCTTAATTTTTCTAACATTCTACACTTCTTGGAATTTTCAATAGGTTGGACCAGTAGACAAACTCAGATCTTTACAAGACAGTTTAGCCATCGAATTAAGATCAGAAACTTTAGTTAGATCATGTACTTCACTCTTAAGTTTAAGTCATTCGATGAAAATGATGTGGCTCTTAGGTGATGAAGCTCATTCTAGAAACATTCGAGATAAAAAAGTTTTATCACTCACAAACGAAATTCAAGATATCAAAACTGAAGTAGCTAGATTGATGGAGATGATGAAGTTAGAACCTAAGCTTGTACCAAATTCACCGGTTTCTGATGATAAGATGGATTTCACAATGAAGTCTTCATCTGAATAGCTATTGGCTTTTATTTATTGATTCTGGGACGTCTGGGTAACTTGTATTCAACTTTAATTGTATTTGTAAGAGTCTTACCATATATTCTTTGTAGGTCTATCCATCATTAGTACTGTCAAATTTAAATCTATATCTCAATCAGTGTAGTCACTATTGCTCTGATTCATTCTTGCATTACAATGTAGTCTAGATGAGCCTGAAATCACTTTTGGTGCAGGATTGGCACATATGGTTCACCAGTTCACTGACCCAAATGCTCATGCTGATAATGTGAATAAGTCACAAAGTGCTTGGAATCTAGCATTCAAGCTTGATTCCTGGACCTGCCTTTACATAGTCACCCCCGGCCAATCAATGAAAGCCAGCAATCCAAGGAAATAAGTAAGTATGTATCAAAGTAAGGAGTAAAGAGAGGTTGTAAGTCAAGTATTGGCGGTGATGTAGAAAATGGTCACTTGTTTGACTTTGAAAGCTATGGCACTGGGCTGTGGCTCATGACTGTAATTTGTATGAGGTTTAAATTGACTTTGGTGAAATGTATGCAGGCCTAAACAAGTATCAATCCACAATGTATGGAGTCGGCGTAGGTCAAGATGCACCATCTTTTCACACTAGAAAAAACATATTGAGCCATGCAAGATTGGTCATACCCAATGTATGTATACAATATGGGTCCATGGATGCTAGGCCCCATACCAGGATCAATAGCTTGACCTTGTGTGAAGACAAGTGTTACTTTCTTTCTGTTGTAATTTTAGTGTAATTTATGTACTTATCATTTCTGCTGGTCAGCTGGTGACTGCTCCAGAGCTATTCTGGTTGGTAGAATGCAATAGGGAAAAGGCCTATATAATAAGTGAGGTTTGCAGCATCTGTACCAGAAATACAAATCAGACAAAGAGCTGGGCTTACAAGAGGCAGTGTGGGGCTTTAATGAGTTCAGAAGAGCTGCATTGTTTTGAAAGCTTTTTGAATGTACAAGTTTTGTGGGTATGATCCTTGTATAAGAATCACCATAAAAAGCATTATCCTTCACCAAGCTCTCAGCATCATTTCTAGTCAAGATACACGGTATCTAAAGTCTTCACGATGTGCTTTGGGTATCACTAAGCACCTCATATTCCACCATGAACAGAATGCACATATTTAGAGTAAAAAGCCTGGCTATTTATAGTGTGATGAACTATCTTCATTGGTGCTCTCTCGTTGGTGTGTTCTCCGATTCTGTAGGATCCCAACTCACGTGGTGGGCGTGGCGCGAAAAGCGCGCCTTTTGGGCGCGCCCAGGCGCAGGCGCGGGGGCGCGCCTGAAAAGTCGAAATATGGGGTGGGCGCGCCCCACAACCAGCTTTGAACTTTTTGTCAGTTCTTGGACTTTCTGACCCTTTTTCACACACCCATCACCTCCAATCATGCCAAAGGACACAACCAAGACATCATCCGAGTGGATTCCACCGACTTCAAGCTTTGGGAAAAGATGGACGGGTTTCCTTATGTCCAAAATCACTGTTTGACATCACTTGTTTCAATAATTCCAATTCCAATGAGGCCTTTACAGATGTAATGGTGGTGGATTCTGAATCCGACAATGAATCATGGGATGAAAATGATCTCTTTGTTTGATTTTATATTGCTCACTCTTGTTTATCGAAGTATGCACAAAGAATTTGCAAGAAATGCTCATTTCTTCTCCCTTTCAACACTTTTCAAGGCTGTTTTATCAATTTTTTTGATCGTTTTTCGATTTTGCAGCCTCAAAAGGCGCGCCTTGGCGCCCCCACCACAGGCGCGCCTCTTGAAGGTTTGAAAAGGCGCGCCGAGCGCGCCCTACATCCAAACCCCGCGCCCACCACGTGAATCCCAACCCCCATATGAAGTGAGGTTGTAGACAAACCAGAGCATGCTGCAGATGCCTCCACTTGCGTGCCTCTGCAATAATTCCTCGCTGAATATGTTAATATCAAGTTTTGGAGGGCGAGTCGCGCTGGTCACGTGCAGTTGATACAGGTCATCTCATCCTCTTTGAAGTTTGAAGTTTGTAGCGTCAGTCGCGCTTCCCATTCAACACCCATTACTTTATAATCACCTCACCAGTCAATATCACGCAAAAATCATCTTATCTGAGAAGGCCCAAGCAAGATGGACGATAATGAGCATTCCCCGGAAACGGTCTCAGTGGACATCAGTGCGATAGAAAATCAGAAAGAAAACATTCAGCCACTGGCTTCAGGCAGATCAGCAGCTCAACTGACGTCTTTATTCCAGACCAAATCATCCGACTCTCATTCAGCCATGGGATTTCGAACGGAAACAACCAAAGGCTTATCGAATGCTTTTAACCCCATTGCGTTGGCTGAAAATCTTCGGAGTGGTCATCAAAGATTTCAGAAAGATATAGAGCGTTTGGAGAAGGCCGAGCTTGGGCAATCGAATGATCTGGACTTCGATGGCAAGGAAAGAGCGCAGGAGTTGATCAAAGATCCCCTCGAGATTTATGTCGAGTGAGTTTTGGGAATCACAGCATCGGTCTGTTGATTGCTATTGTATGGGTTTATCGGCTGATGAAGTTTGACATCAACTATCTAGGTACGTCCGCTGGATCATCGAATCATATCCATCGGGTGGGACTACAGCTGAATCAAAACTGATACCGATCCTGGAGCGATCTACTCGAAAGTTTGTCACTGATGAACGATATCAACAAGACCTGCGGTATCTCAAACTATGGATTTACTATTCCCATCAAGTTCAACGTGAAGCTGCACGAACAATCTTCAGTTTTTTGTTACACAAAAAGATTGGTACAGAGTCTAGTCTTTTGTACGATGAATTCTCGTTGGTCTTATGTCACTTTCGAGATTACGAAAAGGCTAGATACGTATTACGACTCGGTATTGATCGAAAAGCATCTCCAATTGAAAAACTGTCGACTCGATTGGAAGATGTTCAGCGGAAGCTGGCAGCCAGTCTTGACCATCCGCCCTCGTCAACAGAAAGCTCCTCGAATTCGATTCCAAAACCAAAGCTAGGTCTTGCAAAAAAACCTGTGAAGGGTAAGATGAAGATTTTTGAAGACGGCGTATCCGACCAAACCAGTATTCCAGGCCAGATCACTCGCTGGGACGATATTGGAACAGTGGAGAGTAACCGGAAACAAAACACAGTGGAGCCAACGGCCTGGAAGGGGCAGAAGCTTCCCATGAAAGCTACAACATCATCCGGAGTTGCGGCTCCTCGCCCAGCAAAGATGAAAATTTTCGAAGACTCAGACGTGGTTAGTTCTTTCTGTATTGTCTTCTGTTCTATTACCCGTCGGTTTAAGCTCATTTCGAATACTGGCTGATTTCTGTGATAATCTGTGCCCCAGTCTGATCCACTCCCTGTATCTATCGTGTCTCCCAAAGTGGCTGGGATGCTAAGTGGGCATCTCGGACTCGGTGACCCTTCTGAGCAACTTGACGGGAGCTCAGAGCAATGCGATTATGAACTCCTCAAATCAAATCCTCTTCGGCATCACAAAAGTTGGTCTGACAAAAACATCCGCATGCTGTGATTGTTACACGAATTATTTGTATGAGCATTTGTATCCTTTGTATGTCTTATCTGTACCACGTGAAAACTTCTGGTGTTGGTTGCTCAGTCACTAAATTGACCAGCGAATTCTTGCGACTACAAAGTATATGTTGGCCGCCTATCATCATTGCCCGCAATCAACAATTCATACATTATTCACTTCCGTGTGCTACTGCACTTGGAGTTCGGAGAGATGACTTCTTCAGAAGTATGATGTCATAACCAATACATCTCTGGATTTTTTCTCAATGTTAACCCTAGGCACCCTATCAGAGGCTTTTGTTCGCATAGTTGGGGCTAATTCAAACCAAGTGCAAAGAGACTTCAGCTCATTCCAACTACTATCAATGTGAGTGTCTATCACACGTCTATTTGTCCGTTCAACACTGCAACTGATAATTTAGAATCTTCTTTCCCGATGTAATCAAATGCAGGTTTTGCCTTCAGGATTCCTTGAGACAGTTGGCTTGCGTAGTTTGTGATTGAATGACATGCATCAATAGCTATAGGTGAATGGTTTGAGTAGAGTGCGGTGCTAACCAATTAAAGATGCAAATGGAGGCTTGTGTGGGGCCAGATCATTGCTGCTGCTTGACATATACGAGGGAATTGGCAACCGTCTTCGACGTGTGTGGAAGATAAGAAGGTTTATACATTAAGAATTTCAGGATAAATAACGCAAATGAAGTGATTGTCCCAAGATGTGGAAGGTAAGATTGGTTGGAACTTATAGACAAGAAGAATGGTCGATGAATAATAAACAAGCAAATTCCGTATGTACACAAGGAAAAGCCAAAGTGATGCAAATTATATACAACAAAAAGGTTTTATAAGTATGACTTTTCTTTTCTTCAGACTAATAGAACCATCAAATTAAACACTCCAAGACCAGCGATCAACAGTGATGCTTGACTTCTTCGCGACTGAAAACCTGAGCCGGCACCGAAATAACCGTTTGAAAATCCGTTGCCGCCACGGTTGAATCCGCTCGATTCCTACAAGCAGAAATGAAGTGAGTCATCAGGAAGGTCTTGCGGAAAGGTAATATGACTTACGAAATTGTTGCGGTTAATAGGTAGTCCATACTGGTTGTTGGCGAATGCAGGACTGCCCGTTAAACCAAGGGGGGATCCGATTCCCCCGCCCAACGCACCCACGGGCCCAATTCCAGCGCCCAATGGAAGACCAAGGCCGGGATTGATACCACCGACTAACGGGCTATTGGAATATAAATTAGCACCCTGAAGACCACCTATCTCACCACCAGGGGAGAAAAATGGAGTTCTTTGAATGAGATCTACTGACTGTGACGGAAAAAAAAGAAGGGAGCTTTAGTATGCCGTATGAGTCTTGTTGATCTACTGAGAAGAAAGAATGAGAGACTTACCCTGAATTGTGGTTCTGGCGTGGGGGTTGAGAACGCCTGCGGAAGCTCCGACACCGAAAAGCAGAACAGAACAAAGATCAAAGTGACAGAGTACATATTCGATTTTTTTGCGGAAAGTATCAAAGTAAGATCACAGTGATAATTCTAATTAAAAAAAGCGATTAAACAAAACTAATACGAAGCAGAAAGTGACGTTTGATGGAAATTAATCCTAACAAAAAGCCAAAAACAGATGGAAGATATATAGAGGTTGGTCAAATGAAAAACGCTCGGCGTCAAAAAACAAATTGAGCTGAAAATGTAAGGGATGATGAGGCTGAAGAAAGACGGCGAGGAGCCAACAGAGGGAGACACTATATAGTGGCTCTCCATTAACATCAAAGAGGATATGATTGTTACGCTACCGTCAGACAGCGTCGTGGCAGCCGAATGATTACGGTACACTATGACTGAGCCAGTCGCTACATTGCTGAGCAAGACAACAGCTAAAATCGTTCGTGTTCTGTTTCTTTGACCACGCCGAGATTGTCGTAGGATTCGAAGTGCACTCCAGTCACATGACTGAAAGTCTTGTATGAGGACACCGCAGCCCCAAAGAAGACAACCAAACCAGCCGCGTTACGTTCTTTTGCATCACTTTCTAAATGAGATAAAAGGGGTAGGGCATACCACGCTGACCGCCGGATTGCTCGGTAAAGATGAACTATTAACGTTGCTATTCGACCGCTCTCGCCCGTGTATGGCTTCCGCCCGCACGGAAGACTGATGGACAGTGGACTTCCATCCGGCTAACTTAATTCCTCCGTCTGAATTCTCGTTGGGGTCCTGAGATGCGAATAAAATTTTGAGACTGTTTTGAATGCATTCAGAGTAACTATGTCTAGCTCATGGGTGACTGGCTTATCGGATGCTCGTTGCTGTGAGAGTGATCTTTCTAGGGCACCGGGGAATGGCTTTACATCCGGCGGACCCCACTGGTTTGTAACAAGTCGAATCTGAAATCAAAATGGTGTGCAATTCTAACAACCAGGAACCGAAAGAACTAAAGAGTTCATAAACAACAAAGTCGTGAGGAGCAGCCGACTCAATCTGAAAACACGATTGTGCACCAGAGATGTTGCGCGCATGGTGAGCAATTCCGTCGCGTACTGCTCGTCGCTTTCAAGTTCCACTGCTCACTACAATGGAAGTCTGCGCGGAATAGACCAATGAGATAAGCCATGTCTCTCATCATGGTCCATCTTTAAATGATACTCAACGTAAAAATGTGTAAATATTTGCAGCTCTTCCCGCCATCTTCGATCTGTTGACTGGCTTGGTCGATATCTCGTCCTGAAAGATGGCGTGTGAGGGGGGGCGCCTAAAGGGACGCCATTGGGATCAAGGATAAAAGCCAGTTGCTCTGCTCTCTGTGACTCTCACTAATCATTCTTCACATATTTCAAACTTCACTAGTCCTGATACCTACGAATCAAATCCATATTTACCAAGCTCTTCTAGAAGAACATCTCCTCCTCTATCATTTCAGAATCATCGAAAATGCCTACAAGTCCCATGCAAGCGCTGACAACATCACTCGCGATGCTCGGTCTGATACCGGCCAACTTTACACCCTTAGTATCGCTGACAAATAACACTTTGATGACCACATCAATGGACCTGATGTCTCAAACGACAGGCCCCGTTGTCAGTGGTGTGCCTGTTCTGATGGACACAGGAGTGGTCGACTCCAGCAATACGTCCACGAAATCGTGTGGCCCGACTACGCCATTTTATCATACGAAGACACCTCTTATAGCCGTCTTACCGCCTTTCGACCATGACCTTGCTGTGATTTATCGACATAGGCGACAGAGATCAGTAAACTTGGGAGGATGGTAAATAATCTCTAGTTACACTTCTCCCAATCTTTCGCAGGGGTTCAAAACACTCACAATCTGTCAACCTTCTAAAATTATTTCTAGGTTTGTCCACGAGAGTTGGATGACACCGTCTTTGTTTCGATGTGCCAAAGAGCCAAAGACTGCTGAATTAGATCTGGCTTCAGGATGGGGGGGAATCCGACAAGCTCGATCTGTTTTGGAACATCATTGGGATACTTTCATCACCGAAAAGGACTTTGCTTACCTCCAAAGCATTGGTGCGAGAACCCCACTATCATAAAACTGTCTGATCCTGATCGTCCAACTTATCAACCGGAACTACATCTCTCAACAGGAATCAACACAGTCCGAATTCCCATCGGGTACTGGATGCTGGGGCCTGAGTTCTGCGCAGGAACCGCGTTTGACAGCGTGGCAGGTGTCTATATCAACGCTTGGTCACAAATCACGAATGCTATCAATATGGCGGCGAGCCATGGGATTGGTGTTTTGATAGATTTGCGTGAGTGTTTCAGGCAGTCATGAATGAGTGTCTGACTCTCACCTAGTCATCTTCTGGCATAGATGGTGCACCCGGATCACAGAACGGCAAAGCGAGTAGTGGAACAAGTGACGGTACATCGTTCATGGACACCGCCGCGACAAAGAACGTCCTGACATTCCTCTCAGAAAGACTAACTCAAGTCTCAAACGTGATTGGGATCGGACTACTTAATGAACCAACACCCTCTGCTTCTATGGATGAATTTTGTAAGTATGATGATGTTTTCTTCTCCCATGTAGCGAATCACTGAAGCCTTCTTCTCATCTTCCAAAGATGATGACTTGCTGGCGGCTTTGCGCGAACTGTGTCCTTTGGCGGCCGAGTTCCCCTACTATATACAAGACGGATATGCCTTAACTTCAACCGCGCAATATATGGAAAGCCGGGTCGATTGGCTAATATTGGACCATCATTCATGTCAGTATATATTCATTCAAAGTGCCTTTCTGCACCTAACTGATCAGCTTGATGAGGATTGAATATATTAGATTTTACTTATGATGGAGGATCGTCTTCTGCAAATACGGTATCGAACACATCACCTAGTCAAGTTCCAGCGACTCCCTTAACAATGATCCAAGACGCTTCTGAAATGTTGCATAACAATATGATCATCGGAGAATTCAGCTGTTTGATTTCAAAGGCGAAACTCATACAATACAGTAATCCACTGGCGCCTGAGAAAAAGATGTGCTACCAGCAGTTGGAAGCATACGCCTCTATGACCAACGGGTATCACTTTTGGAGTAAGTAATCATCATGGCAGAGAATCATCACGGTCGCTGATCTTTCTGTCTTGTCTCAATTCACTTAGGCTATACGGGCGAATCGTGCGATAAAGGGAATTGGTGCTTCAAATCCGAAGTGGGGAACATCTTACCACCTGACTTCATGGTATACAATGGCCAACGGATCAACCAAGAGACTACCACCGCCGAACTTCGTTCTTCAATATCTCAACTCGTTGCACCCAGTACACGAAAAGGAGTGACCAGCAGCCTGCCACCTCTCTCGTTATCACGAAGAACCATATCTCGGAAAAGACGGCAAATAAGTGAGCTCTCATCAAGCCCCGCCCTCCCTGAAGATCCAAAGTATATCAATATCACAGAGAGCTCTGGATCACTCCTCCAGGATTCATATTCTGATGGATTCGCGGTGGCAAAGCTTTTTGCCCAAGAAAATTTCAGCGAGCTAGGTTTTGTTGACCATTACATAAGTGAGAGGATTAAGCTTATCAGATCAGGTTCAATCTTGCCACAGATGGGGAAATTTCTCGCACGCGATCAAGACGCGGCGGACTACTCTGTATGGTTTCTTCGAGGGCTTAGGGATGGTGAAAAATTGATCACAATGGCCATCCAGGAAATTCCGACCAAGGGAATGGAAAAGAGACGAATGACAAGAAACTTGCGAAGGATCTTAAACGCACCTTCGTAGCTTAATATTACCATTCCGATCAATGTATCATGAGTCTGAATTGTTTCGAGTTTAGGGAAAATAATCTGCTGTCCTCATTTTCACTTCTTGTATCATATTTTAAATCGTGGATGCGGATAGACTCCTTTCATTGGATGTAAACTAGGCTGACTGAAGTTTCTTTCAGTCTTTGTTTGTCGATTGGAATACAAAAAATCTTTCTCTGCTCAGTAAAATGTTATCAGGTCTGATCCTTTCGTGCGCAATGTTCACGTGGTGGGCGTGGCGCGAGAAGCGCCTTGCGTGCCCCAGAACCAGCTTCAGCTTTTTATTCTGTTCTTGGACTTGCTTGCACTTTTCTTACACCCCACCACCTGCAATCATGCCAAAGGAGAAGTCCAAGACACCATCTCTATGGATTGCATCAACTTCTACCTTTGGAAAACAATGAACGGGTTTCCTACACCGTGTCACTAACCAAACTTAACTAAGTCCCTCGCCAACGGCCCGAGGCTCGAGCCTCAGGGGTCAGGCTTTACCTCATCCACCACTACCTAAATCCACCAATCCATCTAATTAATGCACACCTTTCAATTTTGCGCCTGTATACCATTCCTAACATTTTGATTAACAAGTTTTGGAATTTCTTTTCAGATCTTTTGTTACACCATGGACAGTCCATGCCACAGAATCTCAATTTTTCTCAGCCTTGACAATCAGCGGCTTTTAAGTTTGCAATTGTGGACCAACCAACTGCTTTATGTTATAAAGGTATGTAGTCTGTCTTCTCATTCTATTTCTTTCAATCTCATCAACTTGCATCTGTTATAGTTGCTGATCTATCCTGGCATCTGTCTTCAATTTTACACATTCTTATCCAATCAATCAATTCAATTCACCCACACCATACCCTCAAACTCATTTAAGAATATCTGAGTGTCTTGGAACAAGGTTGATTACTGTGGGTTTGGGGAACTAAGAGTGTGCACAATAGCACAATGAGAACCAATACCCAGCACAAAATCTACAAAGATAGCTCTGACCTAAGAGTGTGCACAATAGCACGATGAGAACCAATACCCAGCACGAAATCTACAAAGATAGCTCTGACCTATATGATTGGTACAGATAATGTATTAGTATAAGTTATCTATGATTCGATAACTGATCTTTGGGCTCAAGAGTAAAAGATTTCTCTTTCCAAAGATAATTCTATTCACCTAAGAGTGTGCACAATAGCACGATGAGAACCAATACCCAGCACGAAATCTACAAAGATAGCTCTGACCTAAAACAACACACACTAGAAACATGAATATAGAGAAACTATAAGACTATGAGATTTGTACCTATATGATTGGTACAGATAATGTATTAGTATAAGTTATCTATGATTCGATAACTGATCTTTGGGCTCAAGAGTAAAAGATCTTAATTAGAACAAACAGTAACAACAATCAATCATTAATCTCGATAGTTTAAATGAAGTAAGAAATAAGAAATCAAATAATGAAATGTACTCACTTCTCTTTCCAAAGATGAGGAAAGAGAAGTAACGATGTCCGATACAAGTAATGATCATATGATACAACCTTTGTTCCCATCCAACAATCTTTTGCCCAAACACGCTTGCGATAACAGAAACATGTCCCACAAAATTCAACACTCTCCACCACTCCCTATTTATCTCATCTTTCAAGAGTGATTTGTTTTGAGATTTTTTGAAGTTCAACAATTGATTGAGATTGATAGAATGAAGTTGCAATGATATGATTCGGTTTTGAAAAATTGATTTAAAATTGACCGATTGATTGAAATTGCAAAATTGACTGGAAATTGAACAATCGATAACTCGTTCCTTCAATCAAAATTGGTTTTCAAGATTTCATTTGTACAATCACAAAAGACAACTTTTTACACAGAAAGCAAGGAGTACAAGCAAGGATTGGCTTGCGAGTCTTGAGTATGATGGTGTAGTGTTGAAGATGTTGATTGAGTGAAAGAACAAGCATCTTATGAAGTGAATACATATTGGATCGATTGAGGAGGGTTGAAGTCTTTCGAGATGAAATTTTGTGAAGTACAAAAGGGAGTTTATTGCACGGATAAACTCCCTTTTGGCGTTGATCCAAAGTCCCGTTTTAAACTCCTTTTGGGACGGGGAAGGAGTTTATTCAGAGTAAAGATTTCTCTTTCCAAGATAATTCTATTCACCTAAGAGTGTGCACAATAGCACGATGAGAACCAATACCCAGCACGAAATCTACAAAGATAGCTCTGACCTAAAACAACACACACTAGAAACATGAATATAGAGAAACTATAAGACTATGAGATTTGTACCTATATGATTGGTACAGATAATGTATTAGTATAAGTTATCTATGATTCGATAACTGATCTTTGGGCTCAAGAGTAAAAGATCTTAATTAGAACAAACAGTAACAACAATCAATCATTAATCTCGATAGTTTAAATGAAGTAAGAAATAAGAAATCAAATAATGAAATGTACTCACTTCTCTTTCCAAAGATGAGGAAAGAGAAGTAATTTGGATTCATGGATTGTTATAAGTATAATATGGATTTTCCTGAATTCGATTGGGGTAAATTTTAGCAAACATTTTCCTCAACGGTTTATGTGAATTAATCCTCCTTTCTTTAACACGTCATCTCATCATTCGTCGATTGCACACTTCAACACACCCCCTCAATCGACATAATTGAAACACCTATTCATCCACTGATCTCATACCTATTAACCTTCTAAAATGATTGAATTGACCCGGGTGTAATGGCTTTGTCAGTAAATCTGCAATCATGTCTTCTGAATTACAATGCACCAATTTCAATATTCCATCCTTGACTTTATCTCGTATCCAATGCATCTGTATCTCTATAGCTTTTGTCCTTCCATGCAATACAGCGTTATCAGCTAAATCCATAGCGCTCAAACTGTCACAATTTAATAAGTATGGCACTGATTGCTGGAAACCTATAGATTTTAAGAATAGAGCCAACCAGATCATTTCATCTCCCGCTTCATTTGCCGCTCTATACTCTGCTTCAGTTGACGATTTCGCTACCGTCTGTTGCAGCCTACTACGCCAACTTATGGCTCCACCACATAACATGAAAACGTACCCCGTCGTTGACCTCCTAGTACTTTTGTCTCCAGCCCAGTCCGCATCCGCAAAGTGTTCTGGTAATGAGTACGCGTTATTACTAATGACGTCAGTTGATAAATTTTCATTGTCGTAATGGATACAGTAGGATAAAGTCCCTTTTAGATATCAAAGCACATGTTTAAAAGCTTCCCAGTGACGCAGAGCTGGTCGTTGAAGATGTTGAGATAGGCATCCTACCGCATACGCAATATCCGGTCGGGTACACTGGGACAAATACATGAGACTACCCACCCCGCTATTGTAAGGAAAATTGAGTAATGCAAACGCTTTAGCTTCATCGTCCGTTGCTTTTGTGAGTTTCAATCCTCCCGGAAATGGGGTTGTTGCTGGTTTACAATCCATCATACCGAAACGCTCCAGTAACGACCGAGACATAGCTTCCTGTCCAATGATATAATGATGTTTACTTGCTCGAACTATTTGAATGCCCACTACACAAGTAGAGATACCCAAATCCTCCATCTTCCAAAAACCACTTATTTCTTCTTTAAATGCCTTGATTGCATTACCAGTAATAGCCAAATCATCTACATGTAAATAGAACACAATAATATCATTTCCTCGACATCTGATGTAAACACATTCATCCGCTTCTGATTGCTTGAATCCAGCCTTGATACACTTCTCTTTAAAATCGTCATTCCATTCTCTCGCTGATTGCTTCAACCCGTATAATGCCTGTAATAATTCACACACTAGATCATCATCATCTATATCAGGTAATTTCATCTCGTATCCTTCTGGCTGCTCCATGTATATCTTCTCTTTCAATCTACTATTTAAGAAAGCCGCTACGGCATCCATTGAATGTATCTCAAACCCATGATAAGTCGTGAATGCAACCACAGCTCGAAAAGAAGCAGGCTTCCCAGTTGGTGCAAATGTCTGATTATAATCCAATCCGTAGGTTTGAGTGTACCCCTTCGCAACAATTCTTGCCTTATGTTTGTTGATCGACCCATCTGGATTCAGCTTTACTTTAAAGTGCCACTTACTACTGACCACAGGATGATTTGCTGGCCTAGGAACCAAACGCCACACTTTCTTCTCCTTCATGTTTTCTAACTCCTTCTCACAGGCCTCCTTCCATTTTTCAACATCCTGACCGTTCATAGCTGACTTAAAATTATGGGGTTCATTAATAAGCCTAACAACTGGACCAACCGCAAAAGCATAGTAACCATACTCATGAAAATTCATAAATGCACCATCGTCTTCCCAGTATGCAAAACTTGCCGAAGGCCGATAAAAGTCTGTAGGTACCCATGCTCGTCCTGATCTTCTAGGTACATCATTTTCAGGCTCGTCTTCGACAACCGGCTCAGATTCAATAGGTTGATGGATTTGATCGTCTTCAGGTGCAATCACTTGATCATCTGTATCAGGTATATGTTGTGAATCGACAAGTAAATTGGTGTTGATATTGTCATAGGCCTGGTGCATTCCTTCACCACCAGGTTCTTCAGCGTCGTCGCTCTGTTCCCCTTGTAGAGGTTCAACGGCGGAAGGATCCGATAATAATAACAGAGCATCATCATCAAAGGATAGATGTGATACATCAAAAGATTTGAGTTTCTTGAACGGAAAGTTATCGTCTCGAAACACCACGTTATGCGATATAACAATAGTATTGGAATCAAAAATGAATACTTCATAATTCAAATTATGATCTGTATGACCTAACAATACTGCTTGTCTTGAAACTTGATCAAACTTTCCATTTCTGAGAGGTTTACAAATAAGAACGTAGCACAGACATCCTATAGGTCTCACATGGCCGACATCTGGCTTCCTACCGTTCCATAGTTCAAACGGAGTCGTTCCAGCTGGTATTGACGATGATATGGTCCTGTTCTTGAGATAGACAGCTGCCTTGATTGAATACAACCAGAAGCAAACGGGGAGGTTGGCCTGAATCATCATCGCTCTAGCGGGTTCTGTGATTGTCCTATTGGACCTCTCTGCCACTCCGTTCTCCTCAGGAGTATAAGTTGTGGTAGTTCGTAAGTAGATACCTGCATCCTTACAATACGGAACCATGGTATCATTGATAAATTCATAGCCGTTATCCAGGGTAATCATTTTCAATTTTCTGTTGCATTGTCTCTCAACTAACGAGATATACTGTTTGATTTTATTGAACACTACATTGGCGGATTTTGTTGATAGACCGACAACATGTCTGTACCTTGAATAATCATCTGTGAACAGCATGAAATAATTACTCCCACATACAGAATTTGTACGAATGATACCGCTCAAGTCTAAATGGACATTATCCAATAAATTTTGACTTCTAACATGAATTTTATTATGAGGGATTTTATGTCCTTTTGCCAAATCACATGAATTACAATGAAATACGTCTGGGATATTAGAAAGACTTATATTCATCCCTTGCACACTTTCATTCCTGACCATGGTCCTCAGGTATTGGATGTTGGGATGACCTAAACGTTGATGCAGACGAGTAATATCAGCTTCTGAGATTGAAGATATGTGATTTGCTTCGGGATTGATTTCATCTCGGGAGAGGTGTCTCACCGTCGACTCTAGCAAGTGGACTTGATCGTGTAAGTGGCCTTCGAATGCACAGTTTCCATCCTTGCTGATTTTGAATCGGATGCCTTCCTTGACAGTAATAAAGTCGTTCTTGAGTAGGATAGTGCCTTCAATAAGGCTTCGTTTCAAATCAGGTATGTGTAGACAATTTTGTAACTTAAATAAGTGACCATCAGGACCAACAAAATGAACGTCACCCCGGCCATGAATTCCGAGGGTTTCTTTGCCTCCTGCCATATCTAATGAATCTCCTTTATTCAACACATCTTGATAGTTAGCAAAGACATGCTTCTCCTTAAACATATGGTGATATGCTGCCGTGTCGATTAAAACTCGAGTTATACCAGGAGTACCAGACTGATTACTAGACAAAGATTTGATTGAGACATGGCTGGCCGTAGGGTTCAAACCGTTGAAAGCTTCTTCAAGTTGCTGGATGGAAGGTTCTTTGTGGAATACAGTAGCTGACGCAGATGTGACATTCAAATCCTTAGGTACTTCTCCAGACCATTGACCCATCTTAACCCGTTGCTCAATCCACTCGCGTTGCAAGTGTTCATTACCAGGTTTTTTGAAACATTGATCAGGGGTATGATTTGTACCGGTGCATCGTCTCTTGGTGCATTTGTTTTGAAATTTGTTACGATAAGATGAATTCGACACCGCACTAGCTTCGGCAGATTGATGGACCAAGGTAGGTTGACGAGATACTTGAGGGGCTCTAGTGATCATAGCCACAGCGTCTAATCTCTTCTTTAATTCAGTTACCACCTTGTCATATTCACTAACACCTTTGATTCAAGGTCTCTTGCATCCTGAAAGTAATTGTTATTCAAAGACATAAGAAGCTTTCTGCCGAGATCCTCATCAGACATCTTCCCTCCAGCTGTTTTATATTTAGTAACCGCATTTTGAAAGTTTTCAATGTGAGTTAATAACAGTAAGTTTGCTGATTGGATTATTAAGTTCAAAGATCGTTTGAGAAGTAAACAAAGCTCCTCTGATCGGCTCGAATGGTGTGAATTAGCCGCACTCCATAATTTGGCTGGTAGGTTCTGAGTTTCCGGACCATCGTCTGTGTAATTCGTAATTTTCGGCTCGAATCGAGATCTATTCACGTCATCCATAGTTCCCAACATCCAAGAGGTAATACAAGCCCTGCATACCTCGTCACTTAGCTGAGCGTCTTCAGTTTTCAATTCATCAGACTTTAAGTAATCAGCCAGGAACAGTGAATTCAATTCGCCTCTTATGTATGACGACCATACGGGGAAACTTTCTTCCGTTAAGATCTTTCTTGATAATTTGTTCAGAGCTTGGCTTAAGTTGATAGCTTGTTGTCGCTGACTTATCTGATTGCTAGGTAACGACATGGTTGAAATATTGGAAGCGGGTTCTACCGTCTTCGGATTTTGGACTGATTTGGACATATATGGTCCAGGTGGATGAGGATTTGAGGATGTAGATGGTTTGAGTGAAGATGTGATATTTCTAACTGTTTTGTCTCCTTCTCTTGAGGATGAGGATGTATTGCTGCCTGGGATTGATTCGGTAGTTTGTGCGAAGAACTTATCTTGATCCGAACTCATTCAGTTTGATTCGATTGATTTAGATGAGACTCCCGCTACCATAAGAATATCTGAGTGTCTTGGAACAAGGTTGATTACTGTGGGTTTGGGGAACTAAGAGTGTGCACAATAGCACGATGAGAACCAATACCCAGCACAAAATCTACAAAGATAGCTCTGAACTATATGATTGGTACAGATAATGTATTAGTATAAGTTATCTATGATTTGATAACTGATCTTTGGGCTCAAGAGTAAAAGATCTTAATTAGAACAAACAGTAACAACAATCAATCATTAATCTCGATAGTTTAAATGAAGTAAGAAATAAGAAATCAAATAATGAAATGTACTCACTTCTCTTTCCAAAGATGAGGAAAGAGAAGTAAATTTGGATTCATGGATTGTTATAAGTATAATATGGATTTTCCTGAATTCGATTGGGGTAAATTTTAGCAAACATTTTCCTCAACGGTTTATGTGAATTAATCCTCCTTTCTTTAACACGTCATCTCATCATTCGTCAATTGCACACTTCAACATCACCCATAAAATCCACCCAGTCATGTCTAAGCAATCTATCATTACTTCATCTGTGTCTTCCGGCTATCAGACCAACAATGGACCTGCCTCCAAACCTTGCTGTCTGTCATGTGTGGTACACCATCCAGACAACAACCAGGTATGATATTCACTGCTTCTGACTCTGGCCATGGCCTAGTTGACTTGGGGTCAGCTTGAGATGTTTGAGATGAACATGTTCATTGGCGTCAAGAGTGCTTGGCCTCTCTACCTCTCAGGGGCCAAAATCAATGCTCACATACAGGTGAGCATTGTACACTTTACAGAATTCTCCAAAAAAGATTGTTTTTTGAAAATGTATGAGTGAATTGGAATGTGATCCTATATGTATGACACCTGATGAAAGTGCTATGAGTGAAATGTAGGTGTACTAGATCCTGCTCTTAACAATAGTGACTAACCTGTTAAAGGTTAGGATAATAAGATAAATCACACAATAATAATGTGAGCTGTGATCCATGTCAAAGATGAGACTAACAAACTTTCAGATATTGATTCTATTCAGAGGAAAACAAATTTATGAAATACATACACTCTCTTCTCCAAAGATGGGAAAAGAGAACTACAACAGAGAGCTTTAAGGGTTATAAGGAAAAGGGATTTGACTAATTGGGGTTAAATGAAACTTATTCATTCTCGTCTATCCTTCATTTAAGCGGTCCTTTCTTCTTTAACACTAAAGGCTTGTTAAGTTTACTTATGTCTTTTACTAAATTATCTCCTTACATTGATTGAACATTAACATTTTTCTTTCAGATTCCTTCAATTGACAATTTTGGTAGTGCTCAGGTGATCAGGATGTTTTGCTCAAATTTTGCTGTAAAGTCCCCTCCAAGTGATTTACGTAATCATGCAAGTTCTGCAGCGGCAGGGCCAGGGTCTGTCCCAAACCCAATGATTACAATCCCTAGGCGTGGGGACATGTACATTGCTGGATAATGCTCATTTCCATCTTGGATGAGCATTCTTTAAGCACAGTGTCTCAGATGAGTACTCAGAACAGCTCAGAACCTTGCCCAAAATTCTGGATCAGCAGGCTCCAAGGCATGCTCCTGGAGATCAGCTGAGGGGCCAAGATGAAGTGAGCAGATGGGCCAGCCCCCCTTCAGGCTTCTTTGCTAAGGAATGAAACCTGAGGAAAGCCTAGGATATCTGCTTGGTTCTTGCTGATTGTGTAATCAGCTGATAAGCAGGAAGAAAATGGGAAGAAAAGGGAAAGAGTTTGGAAGTAAAATTGAACAAACATTGAAAAAACAAGAAAATTTCAATGCTGACCCCAATGTGAGGATCTATTCTTGCCCCAGTGCCTGGAGGTCTAGATATCAGTAAACCAGCTTGTGCCTTGGTTTTTGTTGTTCCAAGTAAGTCATTTTGTTTTATGAATCTTTTATTTAATACTATTTCTTATCCTCTTTCTTATTCTTGATGATGTTTAGGACACAGGTACCTCAAACTGGAACCAAGAACACTCTGCCTCAGTCTCAGAAGTCGAGATAGACAACACAGTGAACCCTTTGCACCAACCAAGGGCTCAGACAAGTGAAACTGTGGTTGAATGTGGGGTATGTATTTATCACATTTCATCGTCATATCACCTTTCAAAATTTTATACTTACTGATTGTTTAAGGATGCTGATGCGAGGACACCCCCCCCTTCACTCGGAGGACACCCCCCTCCCTGTATTACAGATGTATTCAATTCAATGATCTGATTTTTAAAAAAATTGTTCATTTCAAATCGAGCGATCATGCAGCGCTCGATTTACTTACATCGGACATGAAGATTATACTTATGTATGATCTCAAATCTCATCGGAAGCCTTGTTGACGAGCTTACATATAGAAGACCTCTCAAGTGGCACATGATTGGTTCAAAGGGATGTAAAATCTTCAATTGCAATGATCATCTCAGACTCAAATGGCCTCGGCCTCTAGAGCCCTATTAGTATTAGGACAGCTGCGTTTGTCATGTCCTCCTTCCCGACAAAGCCCACATTTTCTCTTTGTTGGTTGAGTTGAAGTTTGATCGGCTATCATATGCTCAAAATGTGATAGATCTCTTTTGGTAGAGTTTGAAGTGGCCCCAGAAGGCCTTCCTCGAGTTCGGATCGGGATAGGATCGCTGACAGATCCTGTACAGTTTTTTAGTAAGTCGCTGAGACCGTTCTCGAGGGTGAGTTGAAGATGTGGAGGTAAGTTTGCGTGTTGTATTCTTAGATGGTGGAATAATTCACTGGTGGTTGGTGTAGACCGATCACTTGAGTCATGCCTGACTCGGTTCAAATGCCAGTGTGGATCAAAGTGCTGGATCATGAGTGATTCACCTGAATCAAGCAGGTGACGGATGAAATGTGAACAAGGTAAACCTTGAGACCCGTTGAATACATATGTGCAAGTTGATGTGGTTGTGATTGAAACTGCTTTTTGATACTGTTCCAAGGTCTATGGATTATGATAAGGATTTCAGCCAACATACGACAGTTTGAATCATAAAAAACTTGATGCTACACACTAGGATCAATGCGTGATGTGAAATCTTGCGATGGACCCGATGCCAGAAATCGCTTCGAAGCTGAATGAGATTGTGGGTGCAATCATATGAGGTTTTATGAGATATCAAGTTAACTTGTTGTTCGCATGCAAGGTTAATCTTTACGTAAACACATTGAAGATCGCCAGTAGATACCAATATCCAACCCTTTATATTGGCGTGACCCCCTTTGGCTCGTGAGGTAACTGTGTGACCAAAGTGTTTCACATCCTTTGTCCAGGCAAGGACAAACATTTCTTTATACTTGATCCAAGTCTTGTCAAGATATTGATACCCAGCCGGCTTGATATATTCTTGAAGTTGCTGAAATCGTTCTGCGAATTCTTCGGGAGAAATCGAGTCGCAAACCTCTGTCCATTTGGCTTTGAATTTATTCCAATCCTCGCTGTCTTCGTTTCCGTTTTTTCCAGGAAAGTATTTCTTCAAGTTTGCATTGATATTTTGATTAATATGCCATTTACACAGCAAGTTTTTTCCTTCCGGGAAAGCTTGACTAATCCCACGCATCAGGGCGAGTTCTCGATCGGTAACTACAACGACTTCTTTTGATATAAGTGATTTGTAGGCAAGTTTGACGTGTTCCAATGCCCATATATAATCCTCTTCAGTTTCTCGATGCATGAAACAGTAACATAAGGAGAGTGTTTGATGTGTTGATGTGACACCTACAACGTGTAGAAGTGGCATTTTGTATCTGCCCCAAAAAGATGTAGTTCATATGAGTTTCCGTTGCTTGATCAAGATATCAAAGAGACAACAACACCTGTTACTCTTGTATGTCGAGTCCATCAGCAGCACATCTGTAGCACCGTAGGTTTTAGCTGCTGAGACACATAGATTGGGTGCAATGAAAAGACGGAGCAAGTGGTTATTGGTGTCTTTCTCATATGCATGATAAACAGTTTCTTCCTTGAGGGTGTCGAGTAAAGCTTCAAGTGATGTTCGTCCTTGGAGAAAATCAGCCTTGTGCCGACTATTCAAGTTATAGATGTCGCGAGGTATGCTTAAATTAGTGGGGTCTGATAATTTCACATTCTTCAAGATAACTCGAGGTGCTGTTCCGCATATGTTCATCTGTTTGACTTTGTCTTGCTGATTGCTTGTCAGAGATCTTGCACCGGGTATTTCTACTAAAGACTTTGAAGGCTCGTGGTTATGTTCATTCATGGTGATTAGAACCCTCCATTCATACACATCATCAATTATTGCTTGGCGTTTAATTTCAGCTGACCATGGACACTCTAAGAGCCGAGTAGATGTTTTTCGTATATTGTTTTCCTGTGGTCGATGCTTTCCTCCATGAGCACATTCTAGCCACACTTTTCTGACACATCCAGTTTTGCTTTTCTTTGAGCGGAGTCGGTTCAAAAAGTATCCACGACTATTAGCGTAGCCTTGAATGGCATCCTCTGCTTCCTTGCATGAAGTGTACGGTAGCTGATGTGGTTCGAGGCCTAGTAATACTGGATCAATTGGCGTGGTGTCAGGCATTAGTTGAAAACTTTGAAGATGAATATGTGGTGGATGGTTTCCAGTGGATTGAAAAAACATGTGGGCCATGTTTTTTTCTTTCAACTGCATACATATGTAACTTTAAGTTACTCAATACATATGTAATACAGGGAGAGGGGTGTCCTCCGAGTGAAGGGGGGGGTGTCCTCGCATCAGCATCCTTGTTTAATTGTTGAAAACCTCTAGGTACCATTGGGACCACCAATAGTAGATTCAGCACTGTATTCAGACAAAGAGGGTGAACAGATTTACTAACAAAAGCACAATCAGCCTGCTGAGATTGAATATACTAGTTGTTACGTGTTCTTTGGCAAACCAAAACATGGAGTTAATCAAAATGGAGAGCGTGATGTAGGTATATTTCTTTCTCTTCTATCAATTCCTTTTCTTCCATTCTTTCTCATCATGTCTGATATTCAAAATCTTTGTAGCCACTTGATGCACCACCACTTTCCTATACTTGTATGTGGTGTATCAAGATAGTAGGTATTAGAGTAAGCTCACAATCCAATCTCAAGGTTCATCAGGATGGGAGCAATGCACCTGGAAAGTCCGGTGTGTGGTTTTTCCGCTGTCAACAGGCAGTTGCAGCTGGTGTAAGGCATTCAAGTTTTTGAATACAAACCTTTCACCTAACATTGAGAACTGGAATTTCTGTCCAATCACACCAGGACAATTCTCAAAGTCAGTGAAATCAGTTGTAAATCACCCTCCAAATTTTTTTCCCTCCATTTTGTTTCTAAACTTGGATCACTCCATGTTTGGATACTATTGGCACAATACTCGGGGGCTATCAAGATCTCTCATTTTTTCTCACCAAAGAAGCTCTTAGGTCCCATGTTTGTTTTTCTTAACTCTTGACATCACTCCTGTACACTATGACAGCCAATATCTTACTTTCTCCCAGGTCTGATAGCTCATTACCTCTGAAGTTCATTCATATAAAAAGGGTTCCTGATAGTCTAGCCAGTTCACCAGACATGCAGCTTTAGTCCTTTGATTTGCCATCTTCCATTCATCTTGAGCTGAAGTCCATAACCCGGAAGACATACCATCCAAGAATGTGGTGACCAGGGGGGTGATGCGCTAGAAACACAGTCCTTTGCCTTAGTCAAATGAAGACCCAAGACTTTGTGTTGGTTGTCCTTCATGCCATAATCGAACCAAAGGGCTGAAGCTGTCTTGGGTTCATCTAAGACTCCCTAAGCAATAATCATCTTGCCAAGATAGTCTCATTGACATCCAGCATACAAAATCTTTGACAAAAGGTAGTAGTGTTCTGCATGATGTGCCAGGAACATTGTACAGCATGCAACCAATTGATGTCCCATGTGAAATGTATTTTTGCTTGCAAATGTACAAATGTGGAGTCACCTTTGTGCTTTGAAGCACATTGTGCCAATTGACTCGTACCTGTACTGTATCATAAGAGATCAAATCTGGGTTGTCCCTCTTCTGATTTCAATATAATAGCCTGATAGGAAGCTCCGGTATCAATGGGTCACCTCCTCATCGAATGTGCAAAGTTCGAGATCTAGATTCGGACGATTTATGATCAGCAGAGGTAGAAAAAACTCGTAACAGGTCTAATGGATTGAATAGTGCAGAAAAGATCTCATCAATACTGCTCACCTGTGAATGAGTTCAGAAGGGCCGTATACGAAACCTAGACGAGATAAATATCAGTTTTTCATGATCCTCGCAATTTGTCAAATGTTCTGCAGCTATTTTGTTGACATGACCCTCGCTGTGTAACTCACATTTGCAATCCATGGTGCTAATGCGTGCTGGCTAGCAAGATTTTCGGCCCTCTTGACCACGTCAACAGCTCGTTCAACAGCCCGAACATCCTCTCTAGAGTTTTTGAATCGACCAGCTTCGACCACAAATTGTTGTCGAATGGCCAAATAAGATATGATAGTTGAATCCAAGTAATTGATATAATCTCGTACCTAAATAAAGATGAAGTTCTAATCATGAGCCGGTCTGGAACATAAAGTGAGCCCATGTAATCATTTACCTCGGATAGATTTTGACAACACGTTGTTCCGTCAGCTAACTGTATCGATGGCTGTCCCCATACGGCTGAGCCCTTCTGGGCTGAACTCCGGGTGGTTCGGTTCACTTGCTCAGCAGGCCCGTAGTAAAGTCCACGTCCCCATTGGTCTACTGTCGGGCCTTGAAAGACTTGTGATTCAGCAAAGCATTTACTGGTTTGATTCTGAGTCAAGGGTAATGATAGTGTGGTGGGCAAAGGAACTGAGTCGAGGGTACGAGGAGCCGAGCCGATTGTGCTACCGATATAAACCAATGTGATGGCGAGAAGAGCTCGGAGCGTCATGGTGTAGCGAGATGAAGAGGTAGATGGAACAAGGAGCGTTCTGAACGTCTGTGAAGAGCAGCTGCAGTCGTGAGTTGGATCGGTCGCATCGTTCAAGTCAACTGTCAGCCTAAGGTCCTTTTATACCACGGGGACCAGCTCTATTTATAGACCCTGAGGCTGAGTGTCCACTTCCAGACTTTCGTACAGTCCTTTCGTCTTATGTGGTCTCCGGAGTGGCTGAAACTTAGAGTGTCAGAAGATTTGTGGAGCTTGAACTTCTGAGGAGCCTTGAGGTCACCTGTGTTTGAAGTGGTCAAAACAAAGGATCAGAAAGTGCTCAGCTTATTTTATCATTTTCGCCAACAGCCTGGTATTTGCAGACGAATAAATGCACTACGCAGCAAAAAAATCGTGGCATTATCATCACCTCTAATCTATGCGCTCAACTTAGGCTCAAGTCATTCACCTGGACCAGAAGAGGGGAGCGAGACCAAGATCCAAGACCTTGTCATCCTCAGAGAATGATACAACATACCTCGGGATCCATCCTTGTTTTTGTGAGCTGCAGGAGAGCAAGTCAAGGACATAACATGCACATCTTCCCTTGATTAACGTGAACCGAAGGACTCAGGTCAAGGAGATGAAAGGAGACGCCAAATCACAAACACAGTTGTTAATAACTGTGATAAGACCTTTTGACGCGAAAGGTGTGAGCTGTGATGCGCTATTGAATCAAGCTCAATCAATCCAACTGTCATTTCAAACTACATTTACATATCAAGATCAGAACATAGCCCTCCAAGATAAATGGGAGTGTTTATACATCTACAGAGTGGAATGCTTTGAATTTTACAAAACGGAAGAAGAAAGTTGACTTTGCTGGTCTTTTTCACCGATTCCTAGTACCACCAAATCCAGTGGAAGACCTAATAGGGCCCATGTTACTCGAATCATCCATATCCCTTGAACTCCCTTGACCTCTATACATCGCTCTAGGAGCTTCAAATCCTCGTCCACCAAAGAGCCCACCTGTACCAAAGCCCATGGGTCGTGTCATAAAAGGTGATTGATCAAAATCATATGCTCTTCGCTCTTGCTGTCGGTTCCCAAACAGACTTGTAGCAGCCGTTCCTGCCAAAAGACCTGTACGATCGTAGAATTCGATTCATAAGTTTGTGTCAATACTCCGCATTACAAAATGACTTCGTCATAATACTCAAAATGAACGGTAGAAAATGATTTCTTTCTGACTTACCAGTCCAGAATCCTGGCCTCCAAGGTCCGTCTGCACCACCCGACGTTTTGGGGGGAGGCGGGTTCCGGGGGGAATACGGTGGAGGTGGATCGCTAGGTCGGCCACCACCCCAGAATCGAGATCCAGGTCGGTTTCCCCATCCCCAACCACCACCCCCACCTCCGCCACCACCCCCGCCTGATCCTCCAAAGGATCCGGGAAAGTATCGGCTCACTGGTCGAAGTGCGGTAGAAAAAAGTGATCGAAGTAATGGATAGATAATAAAGATTCCCACAATTGCAAAGAGTGCCCAGAAGAGAAAACCTTCCACTACGAAATGTATCATGAGGCATCAGCTGATAAAGCCATGAAAGTGATGCCTGCTATATACACTTACATGACATCCCATCGCGAGTATGAGATGAAGAAAACCCAGCATCTTTCAATGTATAAGTCAAGCCACATGATCCTAATGAAATTCCGTAAATTATGGAAGTAAAATTCAAAGTAGTCTTCAACATTGGTTTTCTCTTAATGAAGTGAAGATTAACTTTGGAATCTTTGGGACAAGACTGACCTTCAAGAATATAAGGATCATCAGCATTTCGAAATCCTTCACAACTGACTTCTGTTCTACCAAGTTTAATACTTGAAGGTAAATCAGCTTCACATTTCCAATGAATATTACTACCAGATCCTAAACCAAATCAACAAGTCAGAAAAACTTCATATGAGACTTTTTTTCTTTCTTATCTTTTCATAACCAGTTAAACTTAACTTACCACCTGTATTCTGGCATTGAATCACATCTGGTTTAAAACGTTTACAAGGTTGTCCTTGACAGACTAATTGAAGTACTGGACTCGTACGTCGAAAGTTCGTTCGCTCTCCATCGTAGAAAGTTAAAGTATCGATAGAGGAAAGAAGAACTCGTTTTTGAGTTGCCATTCGATTTGTGTGAAATGATTGAAGTCTTGATCAGTAGCTATACGTATGGATAACGCGTTTGGTCACTTAAAGATGGCAAGGTTGAGCTGATGATAAGTATTCAAAGCTATGCAAAGGGGCAGAGACAAGCATGAAGATGATTTAAATGCCATCATCGAATTGACTCCTTTCCAAATTGCAGATTTCCATTCGAGAACGTTCGACCCTGACACGTCATAACTTTCAACGAAATCATCTCGGGTAATTTCGAGTATGTTCTGGTTAACCAGCGTTCAGGGTTGAAACTCGGCCCGCAGGTGATATTCCAACACTTCCAACCATCCCGAATCAATCGTCAACTCGTCTGATTCTTGACAATTCCACACCCATTATTCCTCAACGAGAATTTTGGTTGAATAATCAAGCATTTGGATTTTGGGAGGGAATTTTCTTATTCATGGTTCTTGCTATTTCATTGAGTACATGTTCTTTCAATCAGCATTGAGTCTAATAATTAGTAAAGTACATTACGTTTAGATATCCAATCATGCAATACATACAAAAATAAAAACTAACAACGAAACTCGAAACAAATCAAATGAAAAAAAATCAAAGAAAAGAAAAACACGACCGATAATTAATTGCTGTTTGATTTTCATCAAATACTAGGTGAAGGGAAGCTTTAGAGTGTAAAACAGATTAAAGATTGTGAAGAAGCTTAATCACTTTTTTTAGGGTTGTGAACAAAGGGTAGGGTAGACAGTTACGTAAATAGTAAACAGATTAAAACAAAAACAAAAAAGAACGATGAAAATAAAGAATAAAGAAATCTTGAAGTTTTGACGACAGAATAACAAAAACAACATAGATTCATATATGAACGACGAGAAGATCGAAGGAAAGAAGACGAAAACGAAGATGAAAAAACGGGTTATTGTTTCCAAAGTGCAGTTTTAAATATTCTGATCAAACCAGATCGATTATCAACTACTGCGATCTCAATCGAATTAGGATCTTGATCAACACCGGTTCCTTTCGGTTTAAAAACTGCACTAGTTATTACCAATTCACTTGATCCTGGTAAATCATGGTTAACTAAATTCAAAAGAAAAAAGTTTATAAGAAACCCAACTCGATCAGAACAGATTGGAAATAAAGAATCGTGAAAATGAAAGAAAAACAAAACAAACCTTTAAAGGATTCATGAAATCCTCTTTGATCAATTCCAAGTTCCCAAACATAAACTCTACCATCTTCTGAACCTGAAACCACCAGATCTGAATCATTATAACCCATTCCTAAACCGATTGAAGGTTTTAATTGACCAGATTGACTTTTGTGACCGGTTAAAGTTTCTTTAATGTCTGCCTTCTGATCAAGAACTCTAATCCTAGAGTCATTTGTAGCTACCAAAACCTCTTGGTCTTTGATCCCAACGATCGAGCTCACTTTTTTGCCAGGTCCTTTAATAACCTCTTGGAAAATCTTCAAAGTACGTGGATTGAATGATGTCTAGAAAAATCAATGGAATTTCGATCCAATCAGTTAGCAATTCAGTGTTTTAGAGAATATTAGACAGGAGATGATTCAAAGACAAGACTCACGACTTTACCGGAATAAAGTCCAGCGTATGCTAACGGAGCTGTGCTACTGTTAGAGAACCCAACTGAAGTGATACAATCTGGCAAGCCAGTCCAAGCAACAACTTTCGAATCTGTTAGATTCCAAAGTCTTAATTTCCGATCAATTGATCCAGACAAAAAATAATTTTCATCATTCGGATCTGGTTGATTCAGACCAAATATCAAGTCAGTGATTGAGTTTTCTCAAGACTCATCGTTTCTTCAAAAAGATGCTTACCACTCGAGATGGTCGTAACAAAATCCGTATGAATGCATTGTTTGACCTCTAAACCGGATTCAACTTCCCAAACCCGTACAGTTTTATCCATGGAAGCTGAGATCAAGAACTTTCCCGACTTAGTCCAAGCCAGACTGGTGATGGTATCAGTATGTCCAATAAGTTGTTTTGTAGGTTGATTAGACTTTGAATCCAGCTCAAAAAGGTGGATGATCTTGGATTGACCAGCGGTAGCCAACATGTTCAACGGGGCAGGAGCAAACTCTAAAGTCCAAAGCGATCGACCTGGACTAGGATCGGCCACCAAGACGTTTGAGAGATGTAATCCGATCAGGTTTTGATGTGAAGACGAACCTCTCCTGCTACGGGTTCGATTGACTTTGACTTTCAACAATGACTTATGGGTGTTCGAAGACAGAGAAGAAGTATATGAAGATGATCTTTCGCTTCGACACATACTTATTGATGAGACTGAATGACGGGAGTGGCTTGGAGTTAGATTTTGGGTTTGAGGGGATGAGATAAATGATGTAGGTCTGATTCTCAGCTTTGCTAATGCGGCTCGTGTCTTGGTACCCAGAGTTGAAGAGGTTGAAGAAGTGGATGATTTGCTTGGGTCCCTTCGAAAGAGTTTTGAATGAGCGATAGGAGTGTGTTGAAGAGAGTTAGACTGAGATGAGTGATTCGAAATTGTGGTAGGTGGTGAGGAAATCAATATTGATTGATGACCAGAGACTGAAGTGGAAGTGGAATTAGTTGATGAGACTGATGACTGTAAAGAGGGTGGTGCAGTCGGCGGTGTTGATTGATCGATTGTGTTTGAGACCTTTTTTGTGTCTGTTGATGGACATGTCTGAGTTGATGACAAGGTGGTATTGATGAGTTGATTTTTGATTTCATCATCTTTGATTTCAACTCGCTCAACAGTCGACTCGGGTTGGTTTTGAGAATTGAAAAGTGAAGGCAATTGATCAAAGAGAGTTGAGAAGAAGGTAGGGATTAATGGTTGATGCTGATCAAGTGAACGTGGTGGTTGCTCGAATGTGATCGAGTCGTTTTGTTCATCAAAGTTATCGACGGCACTGCTGGTATTGGTGAAAGGCAGACTGAGACTGATTGGATTGATAGCTTTGATGAAAGAGATGATAGATCTAGTTGAGCCAGAGATTGGGATAGCACTAGCAACCACACCATCACTAGAACTAGAACTAGGATCAACACTAGCACTAGCACTAGAGTCATTCGATATATTTAAGGGTTCCATTTGACTTGTTGATTATTCGCTAGTAAAATGAGCGAATTGATTTCCTGTAAAACTATCCAAAGAAAATAGCCAATACTCTATAAGATTGATAATATATTGTGTAATGAAGAGGTAATCCCGATTGGCTGGCTGGTAGTGTTTATGTAGTCCTTGTCGGTTGATCAGAAGTAGATTGGTAAAATTGATCTTGATGATTTTTAATTTTTGTAATAATAATCTTGAGTAAGTCCTGCCGGTTGGCTTTCTTTCTTTGGTTAACTCCTTCCTATTTGGATTTGCCCTTTTGACTATCTCCTCGGCCTCGATTGAAGTTCTGTGGTTGATTGTAAGTGCACTGTTATTCTTTTCAGGGCCGGTGTTAAATCAATTATCTATTTGACTTCAAAGAATAGGTCGGTTGCCCTTGAAAGCTTCTGTTTCGCTTGGGTGTACAGCAAAGATGCTTGCAGGTAGACCGTTAGCACATGGGTAAAGTAGACTTTTATAGACTTTGGTCGATTGCCATTTTGAAATTTGGACTCTTGACTAAGTGGATACTGCGGGTGGAGACGTACTCAACAAAGTCCCACGCTCGCGCCGCTGGTGGAGATCGAAATCATTGCTTATTCCGATGATTTTCATAAAGTATCTTTGCTGTTGAGAAGGCAGGAGTCGAGGCTGCAAGAGGTCAGAAATGCGGATGGCGAGGAAGAGCCTAGAGGAGAATTGCCACATCCGTATTGAACTTCGGGCATGTCTATTCTCGGTATCACAATTCTCCACAATCGAAGTCGACACTTTACATCAGGTCTCCGATCAGCCTCATGAGGCCCTCATGATTCATCTTCGTGACACGTTCAACTCAACTCAGTCCATCGCCCCGATCCCTCCCAGACAGAGAATCCGAAGCCATGACCAAACCAAGAGCCTCTGGAGCCAGAGCTAGCAACCAGGTGTCAACCCAACCATAGCTAAAGAACAAATGCAGTGAATGTTACCCAAATGCACACACACACCTTCCAAATATGACAATCTGATTACACCCAGCCTAAGGGGGCAAATGCAGACATTAAAAATTTGCAAAGAGGCACCCATGGCGCCCTACAAAGTTGGAACTACTTCTCAAACTACCTGACCCTTATTCCCAACCAGACTGCCACAGAGATAATAATAATGCCGGTGAAAGACTTGAAGCAACTACAAATTTCTATTTGAGTAGTATGGAAGCTCAGTCATTTTCTGACTGACACTTATCCCACTGCAATACTGGTGATGGGACAGGGGGTAGCAGAGAGGCTTGTGAGCCCCATGCTTTGGTCAGAGTTTGTTCACTCTTGCCCCTCCCTGAGCCTCCCTGGCCCTCCTGAGCTATCCCACAGTCCGCCCCCACATTTGTGGGGGAGAGCCAGGTGATGCGGGGAGTCCATCAAAAAGAAAAAGATCATAAAAATCACAAAAAGGGGTGGTTGTCTGGACTTTTCAGAAAGTTCCAGCACTATTTGCACAGTCCAACACTGGCTGTAGCAAATTGTCAAGTTCCATGCTGCCTGTTGCCAGATCTGGCTAAACCTTGCAACATTTGCCTTGTGAGTTGGTTGAGTTTAGGGAAGGAAGTTCCTTCAATGGTGGGTTGCATCTTTCTTCATTCCATTTGAAGGGATTACAAGAGCAAAGAGTAGATGTCTGCTACAGGTTTAAACATCATTTGGCATTTGTCTTGAGGAAATATGATACAGTCTCAGATTCAAATCCATGTTGATTGAGTCTCAAGGGGCTCCTGAGGAAAAAAATTGCTACCAAGAGAGTAACAATTGTTTCCCAGAAACTTTACTGCTTTGACCATATCTTCATCCAAAATCACCTTATTGCAACTCTTTTCTCAAGTACATGCCATGGCAGGAATTTATCTCACTGGTGATTTTGCTGCTGGTCAAAACACAGTCATATATGATCCAGAATGACATGACAACCCAAGCAACACACCCTCTACCAAAAGAAGCTGGATTTAAACTCACTTCAACCCTACCACCTGTGGCAAAAAATTGATGCGCTGTGACATCAAAGGGCGTGAAAGGATGCAGAGCACTACTAGATTTTGAACCCTGATCTACCACCAATTTCATTCAGATCATTTGATTGCAAAATACAAGCTTGGAGATCCCAACAAGTGGATCAAAAAATGGGCATGATGTAACCAAGAGGGTACATCAATGCTGGTCAAGGCAGATGCAATGTCTCCCCACTTAAGAGACATCTTTCTCTTTCATCAAAAACACCTTCAAGGTTGACACCATGCCAAATCTCCTGCTGTTGCTTATAACACACTTGATGCAAGGATCACACCAACAAAACACAGTGTTCATGCCAGTCACTACTCATATGATCAACTCAAATTTTGAGAAGGTCAATCTCCTTCTTCATATCTCCAACTCCAGGGTAAGCCATATAACTGAATAAACCAGGAGCTCACAATGACAAAACCTTTGCAGATCTGTTTATGGAGATTACCTCTAGTTATGTGTGTCTAAAGAATCTCGTTGAAATAACTACCAATAAGAATTTTTCCAACAAGACAATGGCAAATGGGACCTTTAAGGCTGACAAAAAACTGGGATGTGTAGCAAATCCAATCCTAGCTGCGGTTGCTGGTCTCAAAGTCTGTGGCCTGTTTGATGTTGAATCAGACACACAATTGCACTCTTCAGACAATCTCCCAGCCATTCCAATGGGTATCAATGCGCTTGTTGACACACCGGATGGAGCACCTGTTGATATGGTGTCTGTGTATGAACACTTGTGCCAGCCCTGAGTGTCTTGTATCAATTTGTCTGACTCTTCCCAATGGCAACACCAAACTAACCCAGACCAACAGTGGCTCAATCACTACTCCTTGATATTTGACCTTATTGGAACTCCCCTGTGTTGTATTGGTACTCAAGTCAGCCATTCTGCTCCTCATTCCTACATATTTGTGGACCTGACTTATGTGTGATGTGCACAGGAGTGTCTGTGATAAATTCTGTGTGACTCCAGAGGGTGCAAAGGTCAATCTACCAGCAGTTGAATGGAAGCAGCTCAAAGTAATGATGAACTTTCTCAAACCTCTTAACAATGCTACCAGAAAAATGTGTGTGAGCATGTACCCTACACTCAGCACTATCATTCCAATCTTTATTGTTGTGATCAATAACTTACAATCTGTGTGTTAGCTGATTGGGTCATATCTTTCTCATACAGTGATGCTGATTGTACACACCCCAAAAACCAGGCATGCCACACACACAACACAAATAAGTCCATTACAGTGGCTGATAACCTGATTGAAAAGCTTGGATTGTACCTCATTGCCACCTTGAAGAAACAAGGTCCAGTCTGTTCAACAATTCTTGACCCTTGCATCAAATTGTAATTTCGCAAAGACCATCTTGACTATCTTGCCAATTATGTGCACTGAGCAGATTTATTGAAATCCAATTTCATCCAAAGAGTTCAACTTTAGGCTCATGATACTTTTTCAACTGCCCACATCATCAAGATCAAATCACCAGCTCTCACATCCTCTAGTCTGCATCACTCAACAACAATCTTTTTTGTGGTACATACCAGCAGATTGTGACAAAGGATTGATCACAAATCAGATCACTTGTTACCTCCTTGAGCCACTTGAGCACACCAAGAACAATACACTTGCATACTGGAAGGACAGTGTCAAGACTTAACCCTACCTTGCCTGTAATGGTAATGACATACCTGGCTATCCCAGCTACCAACTGCCCTTCTGAGCACATCTGTTCCAAAGGTTCTGCTTTCCTCCAATCTTCAAGATCAGCACTTAATCCTGATCCTGAAGAGTGACTTCTTTGCGTCAAGGAGTGGTACCATGCCTTTATTCCAGCTTATTTTGATGGGCTTGATAATTAAAATTTTGATTATAATTACAAAAAGGATTTACCAATACGAAATGCAAAGTATGAAATCACACTGCTCAGCAACTGTGTGGAGTGCGGGGAATTTCCTCGGCTCCCCAATCCCAACTCGCCGCCACACCAGGTTCCTGAAGCGGGGCAAAGGCCCACCCTTGGGACTCGGATCCACGAGCAAAAAACTTACACCAAACTCACACGGGGTGATTTCTCGCCATCAGATCTTTTGCAGGAGTGATCATCCCCCAAAGATTGCTTTCAGGAGCAAAGAGAAAAAAGTATACATATCAATAAAAACCTCAAATCAAATCAAAATCTTCTCTCTCAAACAGTTTCTTTTTCAAGAATCGGGTATCTTCTCACCCTTTTTATTCATTTCATAAACCAATAATAATAATGACCATCTTCATCATCTTCTAAACCCTCCCGCTGAATGGAAATAAGTATACATGTTTTTTTTTTCTTTTTCTCTAAATAATAATCTAATCAAAAATTCCTCAATCGAAAAAAAAAAAAATTCTCTAATTCAAATCCAAAAATTAGAAATACATTCTAATATAATCGAAATCCCCCAAAAAAAAAGAAAAAGAAAAGATCAAGAGAATTGATTCAAGAGAGAGAAAAAAATCAAAAACGTTACAAAAAAACAGATACTAAACCATGATGAAAGTCGAAAGAAAAAAGAAGAAAAAAAAAGATGATTTATAGAAATCTAAATCACCATGTAAAACTTGACGAAAAAAAAAAGTACATTGAGAGGTTACATGTCTCATCCAATCACAGGAGAGTGATTTTCCTGGATTCAAAAAGCATCATTCCAAAGTCATCAAAAAACCTCATAATTGTTCATAAAACAACATGTATGCTTTAGTACTCATCACTTCTTCCACTTTCACCTTTCTTACTTCCCTATAATCATCCAACAAAACCAAATCAGATTCATATTGTTGTCAATCATCAAATAAAGAAAAAAAAACCATACTGACGTGTCACTACAGTATAACCAAGATCGCTCAGAACTACCACCATGATCCGAAAGCACATAACAAAAGTAATGTCCACCATTATCAACACCTTGATGGACCACCACAGCATATAAACCATAAATGACCGATTTATCAGATCGGGTCGGACAAAGAAACGGTTTAAAATCCAACTTAATTGGGAACGATATAAAAGGTTGTTCAACCTGTGATAAACCGGTTGGAGAACTTCGTTTCAGATGAAAGACTACAATCGGTGGTAAGTTTGAAATCAAATATCGTTTCCATGCTCTTCTTAAAATCACCTTGGGTGTTGTTGAAGTGATTTCACTGGATGATGGATTACTTGAAGAGGAGGAGGATGCTGATGATGAACATTCTGAACCACATGCTTCACATGCAAATCGATTCTCGCCTTCGAGTCGTTCGATTGAGGTGAACGACTTTAAGAGAGCTTCGAGGCCAGTCTCGGAGACTTTGTTGGGATTGCTTCCAAGCAGTCCAACTTTTGACAAGAGAGGATTAGGTTGTGAAAAGCGTAAAGCTCGTAATCCAGTAGCAGGTGGTGGTGGCGGTGGTGGTGTTCGAGCTGGTGCAGTAGGTGAAAGAATGCGTGCAAGCAGATCAAGTGGTGGTGATGAGGCCTGTGCTGAGGGGGCCACAAGAGGAGCGGCATCCTTTAGGGAGAGTAGATCCAAGGAAGTGCCCGAGAACGAGGAGCATAGGAATGGTCGATTGCTTCGTTGTCGACGAGCCGAAGTACCCGAGATAGTCATACTCCGGACCGGTGGACGGAAAGCCGAAGAGTTCGGAGCAGATGATCCACCAAGGAGGACTTGCTCCCAATCATCATGAGAGGGGAGTGGAGAAGGAGGTGGAGTGGACGGTGACTTGGATCTATTGAGCCGACCGAGTTTCTGACGAAGGCGAGCACGCTGAAGTTCGGAAGAGAGAGAAAAGCTGTCAGTTTGTGTGATGTAGCCTGTCGATCACAATGTACATACGTACTTTGGACATGGCTGGATTGGGATGACGTGTCGCCAGTGAGAGATCGAGAAATCCTTCCTGCACACTCGACACATGGAATCGTTCACAGACGGTATATTGAGTCAAAGATCCAGAAAAGAGGGAATCGAGTAAAGACGAATCTGGAATTGATGTGGATGAGGTGAATGATGAAGATGAGGCCGATGAAGAGGAAGAGGATGATGAAGATGAGAGGAGTGGGGTCGGCACCCGAAGGGAATGGCTATCCGGTCCATTGAGAACTGTAGATCCCACAACTCCGATCAGCCAAATGAATGAAGAAGGAATTTGAAGAAAAGAACTGACCATTGGATTGGTTTGAGTCAAGGATTGATGAAGTTTCAGAAGAACTTGACGGTACATTAGAATCGGCACAATGTTTGATAAACTGATTGGAGAAAATTCAATAAGTAACCAATCTAAAGAAAGAAGCAAAGAGTGAGGAGACTTACATTTGCCTCTTCAGAACGAATGAGATCCATCAAGATTCTTAAGAATTCATGAGCATCTTGTTGATCCTTACGACGATAATCCGGATGTTGAGAAGCAATGGATTTGAGTAAACCAATTGGTTTTAATGAACCAGAGTGAGTGTTAGAGATTTGATTGAATAATTTTGAAAGTTGAAGTAGAATTGGTAAATGAGATGATGAATCATGATGATGAGGATGATTTCGAATTAAAAGTTGAAGTGGTGTGATGGGTTGATTTAAATTTTGATTGGTGTTTAGTAAAGTTGATAATGGTCGAGTTGCATTGAGTGACTGTTTAACCAAAAAACAAACAAACAAAACTGTGAGCATTTCTTTCTTTGTCATGATAAAAAACATTCAAGATTAACCTGTAAGATTGAATTCATAAAACAAGTGTTTCCTAGATTAGCTATTCCAGGTAAAGAAGGTGAAGAATGTTGAGATTGAGTTCTTGATGATTTAGTATAAACATCAATGTTGTTGTTGTTGTTGTTTCGGAATGGCATGATGTTTCTTAAACAAGAAGAACAAGAAGATTGGATAAATAAAAAGAGGATGAAGTTGAAGAGAAATATCTTTTAAAGATAGTCAAGAAGTTGAAGTAAGGGAGAATTAGTTTGTCAAGATTCTCAAGAGTTTAAGGAGGTGTTTGAGATTGTTTATTTGTTGATCTGAATGGGTACTCTAACTCTGAACTGAAGATGGTTTCATATTTATAGTGTCTAAAGGAACATTCTTGATACAGTATAAAGAGATCGAATTCAAGGAACCAATTCAAAACCAATCAACTAACTGTTCATTGGTCATTATCACAATTTAAATCATTCAATCAAATCAGTTCACTTCAAAACACATCACATCCATAGATCTATTTAACCTTCGATCTACTTGTTAACCACCTTTTTGTACAAAACACTCACTCATGCATCTTGGCTACTTAAACTTCTACACTTGCTCAATGCTTTAGTTCATTTCACAATCTGATCAGTCTTACTTACTATTCTGTGATCCTCATCGAAACTTCAGTCTATCATAGCAACAACTATGTAGGTCGAATTTCAATGTGGGAAGATCTCATTTTAAACTTGACTCCTTTATAAATAGTTTGAGTCTCTGGTCAATGTTCAAATTCATCCACCTCTTTCACTTGACCTTACTCTACTACACTATATGCAAATCTTTCTAGTTCTACACATCAACTTAATCCCATCTCGCTCTCCCTCTCACCCTCTCATTTGGATATCAGCTCAAGAGCCAAGACTGTGTACCTGTGAGCAGCCATCTGAATATGTGCCATCACAACCACACTATTGGAACCAGCTTCTCATTTTCCTACAGACACACGCACACAGATCATTCATGATCAATTTCAAACAAAAGAGAAAAAGAGGCTCAAAGAACGAGCAAAGAAGGCAGCAATCAAAACATGAGATTAAGAGACCGATTGATCTACTCAAATCAATCAGTTGGTTTAATCAAATTTAATCCAATAATACCAGTACTACTCTTAGTATTCTCTTTTTGTGTTTGTTGTTGTTGTTGTAATTGAGTTTGTTGTCGAGTTTGAAAATGTGATTCGATAGCTTGAGCTCTCGCAATCTAAACCATCAAATCCAAATTCAAATTCAATTCAATTCTTGAGGTCATGAAAATCAGAAAGATCATGAGTCTTACCTCTTTTCGATGATTCAAACATTCATTGTAATCTTCTACTTCTGAACGACAATCGATCGGTCGATCTGCACTTGCATAACATTTTTGAAATTCTAATTTGATGCAACCAAAGGTGTTGATGATGAACATTCAATCTTTTGAATACTTGAAGAAACTCATTGTGATCTTCTTGATTCTCACTCACCCTGCCAGAAATCAAAACATCGAGGCCTTCCACCCGTATAAGAAAATCCAGACTAACAAAGAAACCATGCAAACGATCAATCCAATGATCAGATCAATTTTGTCGTTTCGAACACCAAGATCAAGATCAAACTGGTATGATGAATTGGTAAGTGCTTTAACCTACCGACATTGCCAATCAAAGAGTCAATGATTTGATGATTTTCAATGCAAACTTGCCAAAAGGTTTAACTACAGAAAAATTCAAAAGACCACAAATAAAGATCAGTTTGATCGTCAAACCGAATAATTAAGAACCCAATCTAGCGGAACTCACGTTTGACAATCTTGATCGAAGATGAATGGATATCAAGCTTTTGAGCAAATGGTGTGCACTGTGGAATGGTGAAGATCGGAACGGTGACCCGATTGATGGGATCACTCATCAGGGTGGCGTGAAGAACTCGGGAGTACCGAATCCCGATGACAGAAGAGTATATCTGCAATGTACAGATGTCACACAGGTGACACTTCGACCACTCCAGCTCTCATATTTTGACGAATATTTGACTTCAACCCCTTTTGAAATTGATTTGTTCATGATGATTGAAGTCTTCTCATTGGCTAATAACAACACGGCCACTATACTATACTATACCAGTATAGCACTGTAGGTGACCATTGGTACCAGTATATTCTGATTCATCATCTGTCACTATTACTCAGTTGCACACTTATTGAGGGCTTAGTTGTGACAATGGGAGGGATAATCCTTGATTAATTTCCAGAGAGAATAGTGGATGAGAAGCCAGGCACTAACCCTCAGGTTAAAAACCTGAAGCTGAGCTCTTGATGAGTAAGCTCTCAACAGCTGTCGAGAGCTTGAAAGATATGCCCCCACCTTTTATCACAACCACACATTTTTACCTAGTGTCACATGCACATTACGGCCACACTCCATCAAACCTCATAGGCTTCTTTCCCTTTGTGATGTTAATTTATAATGTCTGGCTTGCTCTGTTAAGACAATACAATGGGTTGTGTGGAGAAGAAGGGATGTGTTGGGGAGATAACAGAGGACAACACATGGACCTGATTAAGTGTGGGTTGAGTGGATGTTGTGGTCTTATTCTGTTCCATGTTGAGGTCTCCATTAAATTTTTTGTCTGAAAAAGAAATGAGACCACCTTGAAGGCATTGACACCAAATGAAGGATAGTCTAGTTAATTATCTACCATGGTGTGTATCCTCAATTACTCTTGATGTTCTCATGCATAAAAGATTCATGTGACTTGGAGTGCCCAAAAGTTGATAGATATCCTGATGCTTAGAGATTTGAACATAGTAATTGGATGGGTACATGATCATCAATTTGGAACAGTAGAACTATCCTTGAGACTGTATATACCCAGCTCCAGCCCCCAGCCCATCTCCCGCCCTCAGCTCTTTCCACATTGTTGTTTTGGTTTGAACTCGTGCTGAGGCAATTTCTGCTTCAGGTAGCAAGGTTTTGTCTCCAGAATATCAGAATCTTTGCAATAGAGGTGGATTCAACTGAAGCAAAAATCTAGAATCCTCTCATACTTCTGTGCAACTTTGGATACCCCATATATGTTCTTCATCATTGTTGGCATCCAAGTGGCAACAGCTGACACCATCTGGTAAGATTAAAAGATAATTTACAAAAGCAGAAAGAAATAGATTTTTTTATGGAGCTTATAAATAAATTGAAAGGGTTGTGTCACCATGAACATTCCACAATTTTGAAGTCCTGGGACTACAAAATATTGTGTAAGGCTTTATATATAATCTCAGTTTATGTTGTGTGGTCCCTTGCATTTGCAAAATATTGTCCAGGTCAAGCAAAAAGGTGTGAATGAGACCCAGGCTGAGTTGGTGTACTGGAAAGCCAAGGAAAAAGCAATCATGACTCTACTTGCCTCTGAGAAGTCAAGCACTCCTTGAAGATTCTCGTGAAAATCGAGCTAATTGTATCCGAGTGTATGTAGAAGGATCATCTTTCAACCAACTTCACAGCCTTGATGACTTTGTGAGCCTCAAAAACGCACAACATCGATGGGGTTTTTCTTGTTCAACACCATTCTCATAAACTCTCATAATGATATATTAAATTGTGAATTTCATTGCTACTTCCATTACTCTCCAATGATACAGAAACTAGAAGAAAAAACTGATACAGACGCATGACAAAAGCTTCAAGGATGGTGCTCAACGAATATGAGCTTGAGTAAGTAGAAAAAATGTTAACCAGGTGGAAAGAAAGACTTCATGCTATCATTTGAGCTCAAGGAACCACTGTTGGCTCTTGTCATCCTTCAATCAAATAACAAACCAAACAGAATCAGCGCTGCCCATCAAGCCGAGAATGAGAGCAATAGAAGAAGACATGTGAGACTTGGAACTCAACTGGATCCAGACTACTCATTACTACGCTCAATTGATTTCCTATCGTTCTCTTTGACTGAGATGACAGAACGCGAGTCTCCATGTCCTGAAGTCAAATGGAAAATTGTTACCCTTCCAGTCAACGATCCCAAATGTTAAGATCACCTAGTACTCACATATAGATGATCCACCGCGATCACAAAGAAAGCTCCGAGTTTAGTGGATGACGAGGTAGGCGAGTGATGATCGTGACGAGCTGAAAGCCGCGGCGCCGAGTCTGAAGGCTCTTCCCCCTCCGCTCCCGAAACCTGAGCCGTCCCATCCGTCATATTCCCAGCCGAGGCAACGTCTTCGGGTTCAGTCACCGGTTCAGTTTCCTTCAGCGATCGTTTGTCGTATTTCCAAGGTGGGAGCGTTTCCATACGGTTGGTCTTTGTGTTCCAAAACGGCAAGCCTTTGGGGGAATCGTTCGGTTGTGTTGAACGCTGAAGACCTAAAGACGCAGCCTCTTCAGATATATCGTCAACCTTCTCCGTAGGATCTGCTTGCACGGCTCTAGATTTTCCAGAGGGCTTGTGAGATAGTTTGAGTGATTTTGCTGTCTCCACCGGCATCAATAGCCACCACCTTCGATATACATGTACACCAGGTATCAGGCTCAGCGTTCTCGATCAAGATTAGGCATAAGGAGATCACTGACTGTTTGGTCTTTTCAAGACTAGCCCCCAGATTGAGTGGATCGACAACGCATTCATAAAGTGTGCCGGCCTATGTGACGATCAGAGAAAATCAGCGTCTTGGTCATGCGAGCCTCAAGAAATATACGCTGACGTGGTCCGCTCCCCCCTTGGCTCCATCAGTTTTCTCATCCCATTGTGCGCTGATGCATTTAGTTGAGTCTTTACCATCGAGTGGGGTACGTAAGCTGATCCACTTGGTTCCCATTTTATGAGCGCGAAGCGCCAGTTGAGGGCGTTTCACGCGATGGCCCAATCTTCCACGAGGGTACACGAACTTGGCAGAATATATGTTGGGGACGTTGTGCTTTCGATCGTGGTGAATAATATGGCCAGTAGCAACATTTGAAAAGACATATCGACCATCCGGCGGTACCACCGCCGCAGACTGAATAATTCGTGCGTTGTGATAGTTGTTGAAAACGTCGGCAGATATCATTGAAGAGAAAGTGACTAAGATGGGAAAAAGTACTCGTAAAGACTGCATGACGTATAATGATATTTGTAACTCTTGACTGATTCTAGGGGGTTCAAGGGTTCGCAACTGAGATGGGTGCCGAGGGAACGAATGTACGGAGTGAAATGGTTGATCACGTATTGAAAAGGTATAGGTGTCTGTTGAAGCGAAAAATCGAAATGCTGAACAAATAGAAACTTGGATCGTGCTGGGTTTGACAATGAGCGTTCTTGAACAGAAAATTTCAGGGCAACAAAGAATTCGGCCCAGGTTCGTGAGCTCTGATCAGTGAGATCGTTGATCGTCACCCTGTGTCTATACCTCTTGCCCTGGTTCAAGCTAGACTCCATGAAAAAAAGTAGAAAAGCAATGTAAGAGATCGTACCGATGGCGGATGGGGTCGCAGAGCCTGGTCGGAGGTTAGAGCCGTACGCTAGTTTCTACTTCGATCTAGACTCTAGCAGGCTGCAGCGGCCTTTTGCCATATACGAATAACAAACTTCTCCCGCGAAATTATCTCTGTTGAAAACGAGAGTTAACATCTGCTTCAGGCGTCAGTCATACAAAACATTTCAAGGCTCTTGCAGTATTAGTGGGAGTCTGATCTTGGGACCCCCCTTTATTTCTATTGGAACATATCTGAGAGAAGGGATAAGGGCAAATGATATTGTTCTGCTCTTCAATATATATTGAATCAGCAGAGGAATTAAATTAACAGGCAAAGAAAATATGTTGCATCAAATTGTAAGAAAAGAATGCCTTTGACTGGAAAGATAGTCATAGGATAGAGTCATGGATGATTCGAGTTCTTCCACCCATCTTCTCGTGAATTGGATACCTAATGACAAATCGATCACTCAAACTAGCCTCATTACGATCCATTAAAAGATTAATGTTACTTTGGGCACCATCAAAGACTTCAAAGAGCTTCAAAGCTCTATTGTCAAGTGTAGAAACCTGATGGCCTCTGGGCAAAAGATGCACATCTAGGCGGGCGGGCATGCGCCGTACAGATGTCAGTGACACCACCCGGTGCTGGCCCTGGTATGCGGCGCGCCCCCCGAAGCTTTGTAAGCGACTCCTACATCACGCACCTGCATTCTCTTCCACTCCAGCTTTCTCTTTGGGCTCGTTTGGTCAGATCTTCAACATTCATCTCATGCCGAATAATCGTTGGCGATTTCTAGAAGATGTCCAACGCGGCTTCCTCTAGCAGTCTTGCCCTATTGGTTTCCGACTTTCAAGCGTTAGCGTCTGAGACCAAGCGCAAACATGCTGACGTCAGGGAGGTGAACACCACTCCCAGTACCAGCTCAAAGTTTTCTATCGTACGCTGATATCTAATCAGAGTCCATCCAGGCAGCGGACAAGGCCCTCAACCTGCTCAGATCAACCCCCGATCAAGTTTTGGCTTCATTTCGCAAGAAAACTACCCCTCCCTCTACCTATGTTGAAGACATTATCAAACCCATATTCATGGGATGTGGGACCAAGAATGTCAAGGTTGTGGCAATTGCGCTTGGTAGTCTCCAACGCTTGATCAGTATGGACGTCATGCCACCCGTGAATAAATGGACTTATCTCAAGAGCTTGTGGAGTCCATCATTGACAAGAGTTTTTGTTTTGTCCTTTTCGAAAATAGAGCAAGATACCACAAATCGTTGCGATTCTGACTTCAGTGTTGCCTCTGGGGGTTGAAATCCAACTACGAATCTTGCAAACCTTGCCTTCGCTCTTCACTCGATGTTCTCTTTATCTTCACGATACTCTTCTGGCGGATGCGCTTCTATTGTGCTTTCGACTTCAAGACTCTCGAATCGGAGTAGTCAGTTCGACTTCGGCAGCGACTTTACGACAGCTAGTGATGGTAGTTTTTGAAGGCGTAGCAGAAGAAGATCAAGCTGTGCGGGTGGCTTCTACCGCTGGTTCTCAGCTTGATCCAATTCGAGAAGAAACAAACTTTTCCGTTATCATCCCGACGTCCGAACGATCCAATACGGGTGATCCGACCGAAGCTGCTGAGGAGCGGAAGATAGTCCTTCGTCCTAGTGCCAAAGATGCTTACCTGGTGTTCGAAGACCTATGTCTTTTAGTCAATGGCGATTCTCCCTCTTTTCTCAAGCTACAGAGTCTTCCTAAGACCTTTGGACTCGAGCTCATTGAGAGCGTCATGACTGGACATAGTCACCTCTTTCAGCAAGTTAGTCCAAGGTCCACCTCAACAAGTGTATAGCTGCTAACTGGTCTTGTTGTCACGTAGCATCCTGAACTCATCTTTGTGTTGCGCGCTCAATTGTGCCCTCTCCTTATCCGAGCAATGAGTGAAAAGCCCGTCTTTGCGCTCACTTTGCGCCTCATGCGTGTCGCGTTTTTACTATTGAAACAGTTTTGTGACGAGCTTGTAGTAGAGTCTGAAGTGTTTCTTTCTTTGCTTATCAAGACGGTGGCAATTGATCATACCGACGGCCACACTGATCCTGGACCTCTATGGATGAGAGTTCTGGCTCTCGAAATATTCCGGGGTCTTTGCGCAGACTTTGCTCTTTTGATTCGAATCTATGAACGATACGACTTGGACCACTCGGATCGGACTTCTGGGATCTTCACATCAATGATGAGTACTCTCAATCGCCTAGCTTCAGAGCGACCAACTCTTCTTGGAATCAACAATGATATCACAAGCGGTCCTTCATTTGCGCATCAATCTTCACCTGGCGCAAATGTAGGAGTACAGGGAATGATCGATGGCGTGGTAGGTATGGCCACACAAGCAGCAGCACCTCTCGTGGGAGCACAACAACAAGGTGGTCTGACACTTCCAACAGCTACCATGAAGTTACAATGTATAGATCAGCTGGACAAAGCAGAGGCTCCACCGATTCCCGAGACCTACGTCTATCTGCTCTCTTTGCAATGCCTAAGTAACGTCGCGGAAGGTTTTGCCGGACACTCCCTATCCCGGTATGAAGAGATACGCAGACAGGGACCTTCACAGTCTCCCGATGGAATGCTTTCTGCTCCTACGGCTCTCAATCTTGATAACTTGGCGTCGCAGCCTGTAACGGACAAACTGCGAATCATCAGGAACATGGCAGATGCAAGCTGGCCAGCCTTACTCGCTTCTCTCAGCTTCTTCGTGGCCACGAATCTTGATGACGACCTATTCTCGGAGACGCTATCCTCAATGCAAAGTTTCACATATGCATGTGGCGTCCTGAACTTACCTACGCCTCGAGACGCTTTCCTGCTCACCTTCTGCAAGTTTGCAGTCCCCCCAGCAATTGTGGCTAATGTCGCAGCTGAAAGTTCCGGTAGCACTGCCATGAAACCATCGCAAAGCGTGCTCAATGTCGACAATTTGGGACTTGGGACGACTTCAGCTCCGACTTCGCTTAGTACTCGGAGCTTCGCATTCCTTAGAACGGTTTTGTCTGTAGCGCAATACTTGGCAGGAAGTCTTGATACCACCTGGTACACTGTCTTCGATACATTGCAGAATGCCGAGTTTGTGTTGAGTTCAAAGTCTAAAAAGCGTCCCGTAAGCACGATGTCGTCTTCAACACAGCCATCGGTATTGTCTAGCGCGGAAACAGATGAAACTGGCATTCAGAATAGTATTCAGAGACTTTTTGAGTGCTCTCGATCGTTGGAGGCTGCTGCCTTTACAAGCTTTATAGCTTCACTATGCCGACTGAGCTCCGAGATGGCAGGGCTTATCTCGGACGAAGAGCAAAGTAATCCAGTCGAATTACCCAAGACTCCCACTTCCATCAGAAGGCGTGCTAGTGGAATGAATTCCTCACGTGTATTTGTATGTTGTTCGTTGCAACTCCTGCAGTCGATATGAATGCTAACATCTTATTGGTGAATATCATTTACCAGCGCCCAAATGATAGATCCTTTTGCGTCACGAAGCTGGGCGCAGTTGCTCTTCTCAACATCAGTCGCATCATAAACGTGGACTCAGAACTGGGATGGACGCCAATTACGTCCCACCTACTGGCAGTTATGCGGTTCCATGAAGCACCGAGCAATATCCGCTTGCAAGCAGCAGATGCTCTAGATCAGATCTTACTGTCTGCGCCGAAACATATTTCAGATGCTGATGAATCAAATCAGCGGCGAGTCCAAAACCAAATCATCGAAACCCTCTCTCGGCAAACGGATCCCGAATCCAGGCCACAGAATTCAACTGATTTAGAAGTTCGCAAGTCAGGTTTTGATACGCTGTTCAAGATCTTGGAAAACAACGGACATTCTTTCATCGCCGGATGGCTGAGCATCTTGGATGTTCTGTGTACTGCTTGTCCTTCACCACTCGCTTATGAGCCCAGCTACCTTTCGGTGACCCCGTCCAAGAAGTCCACATCAAAGACCTCCACATCAAAGACCTCCACGTTGATTCGAGCTAGTTTCCCCTCGCTGCAACTCATATGTACTGATTTCCTAACAGCACTCGAACTTGAAGAGCTCCGCCAGTGCATCAATGTTTTGGCGGAGTTTGGTAGGCAGACAGAAGACATCAATATTGCCCTTACAGCTGGAGGACTTTTGTGGCAGGTCTCTGATCACGTTCAAGGGAAGAACAAAGCCACCAGCTCGGATGATCATCGTTACGTGGAATTATGGATGTATCTTTTATCCAAGCTTTTGGAACTGAGTGATGCGTCACGACAAGAAGTCAGAGATGGGGCGATCCAAACGCTGTTTCGCACCATTGGTTTATACGGTACCCTTTTGTCGGAAGCTGTCTGGTACGAACTTCTGTGGGAGGTTGTGTTTCCCCTTATCGATCTCCTCTCAAAGTCCATCAGTTGCACTACCCCTGGGATAGAAGAGCAATCAACAAACGATACAAATTCTCAATCTATGCGGCAGCCAAACGGCGCCTCCCTCGCGCTCTCTGCCAAACAGCTGGATGACTCGAAAATATTGGTTTTGGAGTCTACTGGCAAAGTTCTGTTCGACCACATGTCTTCTCATATCATCAAGACGCCCAAATTCCACGAGACATGGAGTACTCTTATTCAACACTTGCACCAAAGTTTCATTCGCGATCGGCCGGCCGTTGGTACTGTGGCGATGAGGACGATGGCAACGATTTTGAGTGCTGATCTCAGTAACTGCAATGATGAAGAGGCGATCAAGGCGGCTTGGGAGTATGCTTGGGATTCCGTTGTGCAGATGGGCAAGACTATCTCGACCAAGCACGATCAACAAAGCTTCTCGGGTATCTACTTCACACAAGTTGCCCTAGAAGCATATGTCAAAGTCATGCGACCTCTACAAACTGCTGCGCGATTGAAAATGGATTTGGAGCGGGTTGCGACGTTACTTAACATCTGCAAGTCTGTCGTCACTTATACTCATAGTCCCGACTACCGCCCGGATGTGGATACCTTGCCACCCTTACAATCAGCTGTAATGTCGACTCTTGACGAAGTTCGGCTTGAGACTCCCGGAGTTCCTTCAGCACTCATCACACTGCTTTCCGACCTAAGTACTTTGGCATTCACTTCTTCATTTGATGCTCACGATCCTTCGTCCAACCGTCCCACCTCTACACATGTTTCCTACGTTGCCATATGTAAGGCAGCCCAGCCGAGGCTCGTTGGACTACACGCAAAGTTCAACTCTTTACCAGACATCTACAACACTAAGGCCACCTCTCAGCTGTTTCTCGTAAGCTTTCACCCACCATATTTTCTCAGCTAGTTGACGGCTGACATTGGCGTCTCACTTAGTCATTCTCGGTGGCGATGAAATCCAAATACAAATGCCCACCTTCTTACAAACATGGCAAAGCACCACCGCTCTGGAAGACGGCAACCACCTCTTTTCTGACCATTGTACGAAACTGTTTACCGAACCTTTTGCACATTGAAAAAAGTGTTGAACCGACAGCATTCGGAAACGTGTGGGCTCAACTAATTGAAACGTTCTCCGCAGGCTTGCTAGCTGATTGGTAAGCTCGGCGTGACTTGTTTTCCTATCAACATACCTTTATACATAAGTTGATGAAAGCATGTATAGTGAATTTTCCCAGTCCTTAGAATTGGACCAGCAACGTGCCGAAGAGAACTTTGATCTTGCACTTATTGGTAAGATATTGACTTTGCTTGTGCATTCGCTGTACATATATATATACTAACAAACAGCGATGACTTTCAAAGCCTCACTGGAAGTAGATATATTGCCCCATCTAGGTGGACCTGGCATCCCAGACAAGACAATCCAATCACTCGCTAATGCTCTACAAGAAGCTTCACGACTGCACGATTTATCTTCATTGGCCTCGCCCTCGACACTCTCAACATCCTCGCTGCTTGGTGAAGCCATCAATTCACATGAACACACCCCTCGGAAAGAAACACGTTTTATCTCTGACTTCGGCTTCCAAATAAACGATGAAGTTTTTGGCACGTCTGCTGAAGCAGTAGCCCGACCACGTGAGCGGTTTGCTTACTGGTGCTTTGATTTGTTATTTGTATATTGTCGTCGGGTTGAGAAGTGCGACAAAGGTACGTTTTTTCAAAGTCATCTCCACTGTCCTGAATTTCTTTAGCTTGGCTCACATGACGCCATCCCAGAACTCGAACGAAGACGAGTAGCCGCGCTTTGTTTCCCCGCTTTGTTGGATCGATGTTCCGCTGCCATCAAGACATACGTCGCGGATGCGGGCCTCCGAGGCCGTGTGCCATTTTCAAGGTAAATATATCTTGGATGTTGCTTGTATCACTTGACTAATCAACTCTGTTCCAGGATTCGCGACGAAGAGATTGTGTACATCTTACAACAGTTACTTCGTATATCTCCCTATGAAGGCTCTTTGGCTGCATCCATGTCACCAGGTCCAGCTTCAATGCTCCCGGGTAAGTGTTCACAAATTAAGCTTGGTCAAAGTCATGCGCACTCTGACGCGATGAACATCATTCAGACATTGACCCATCGTTAGACCCCGAGACCATGCTTAAATGTCTATTGACCCGCGGTCCCGATGCCCATCTCTTGTATCTGCAACCTCTGTTCCTTGATCTCCTTTCGCTCGAAGCATCCTCCCCATGGAGCGGCCAGAGGTACTCGGCATTTCCCGATGCTTGTGACAGCAATTTCACGCTCTTTCGAGACTTGCTACAAGCGACCGATTCCAGGGGAGAAGGGCTGGACGGTCGTTGGCCTTCATTGATGCTTGGTCAGGTTGGGGTACGAAAAGACGACAGACAGGACAGGTATGAAAACGACGCCAAACGCCTTGCGCTCATGTGCTTGCGGAGGATACAGACACGGACAGCCATTGCAATTGGATGAAGACAAGACTTGTGTACAAATTAGTTATGTTGCCGTGTAAATAGTAAACCTCGATGCCGTGCTGTCATGGACCATGTTTGATCAATGGCCGTGATCAGAGTTGTGCAATGCGTCTAGCAAGCAAAGATGGTCGAATTGTAAAAGTCCTTTGTTAGAACCCCGAGCAGCTGTGTGCAGACTAAGATCCAGAGAAAAGCTCGCGCTGAGAGCCAGGTCGAGTACAAGCCGAATGTACAGCATGAATTGTAAACACCAGACCAACATTTTCCCCCAAGGCACTGCACTGAGAAAACACACCTCAAAATTTACGGCTCAAGTTGCCAAAGGAGAGGATCTGGTCGGTGTAGTCCTCCTAGAAGTGATAGAACGGCGCCTCGGCACACTATTCTCTTCTTATGTGTTCAATATTCCCTCACTCAGTGCTCACACTCTCCCAGCCGACAGATGCATTCTTCAGCAGTTTTATCTGGTTTACACTGCACAATAACAGGCAGAAGAATGTGCCAAGCAGGTTGTACAACTTGTAGCAGTGCTTGTCCTCTGACGTTATTCGTATTTTACGAAGTGCGCAATGATACACCACGGGGGGATCCTGGGTCAGAAGTTGATCCTGACTGGTCTTAAAAACGTCGGATCGTATTCTGACCCGAAGCTTGTCCCTGGGTAGACAGAAGGCCACCCCGCGCTGGCCTTCCTTGGCCGCCCCTGTTTGAGCCCTGAACAGCCTGCAGCCCAGCTTGTAGACGCGCCCATAGGCGGCCTGTTTGGTCAGCAGTCGGTATTGCGCGGCACCTTCCCAATACTGACAGCAGAGGCATGCAGGACAGGGTAGGCCGCAGGACAGACTTCGCAAAGCCTCCCTTGCGTACAAGTTTTTCTTGTGTCGCGTGCTCCCCCCTTTGGTTTCCCCCCAAGCATCATCCGCAAGTTTTAATTGTCTTCCAAACTTCTTTCAAAGAATTGTCAACTTCTCAGTCACCTTCCAATTTTCACTGCCCTCAAGTACCTTCACCTATCATGTTCTCTCAACAATTACGCGCGGTGGGATCCTATTCCACTCCATCCATGAGACAGCACTCACCTTTAAACCCTTTCTCTCTCAGTCGTTTAGCTGGCGCGGGTGGACAGACTGCTTCACTAGTTGCGCGTCAAGGGGCTTCTCTATTACTCTCAACTATTTTGCATTCATCTTTCAAGTGAAATTCATCCATCCCTCTTCCATACAAATAATTGATTTCCCAGGAACCAAGAAGAGAAGCATGAGTAAGTCAAGTGTTTCAATGATCTTTAACAAGTTTCAAGCTCTCACCCTTCTTTTGTATTCCCATTAAATCGTTTTATCAACCTTCACTCTCTCCTAACCTCCTCGAACTCTATCTAGAAAATGAATCGTTAATTCTTGAATCGAGTATCAAAGGAGGGTAAGCAAGAAGACCAACCTTCTGGAA
>NW_006768765.1:993325-1002889 GCF_000204055.1 Melampsora larici-populina 98AG31 | reverse complement strand
ATCAAGACATGTGCATTAAGATGATTCAATGTCCGACATCCTTTTGTACAACCAGGATAAATACAATCGTAAAGTCTCTCGATCTATTATTTTTGAAAAAGAAAAGGAAACAAGATATAAGTAAACCGTTGCTCAATTCATTTCGCTTTTGGCCCTTTGCAGACCAGTTACACTCCTACGCGTTTCAAATAATCGTGCTGGGTCTAAAATGTTCGTTAAATAGGAAACAAATAGACCTCTTCAAATCTTCTCTTTGGTCGTTTTTGTTGTGAAGTTGCAGGTTGTAAACAAAACGGTTTCCGATACTAATATTCTTCAATCCGAGACGCAATTCGATGAGGAGAGATTGAATGATTTAGAGTGGTTTGATCAAAAGTTTCTTTGTATGAATTTGATTTATTCCAACAAATTGCTTCTAATTTAATTCTTTTTGAATCATGTTGTAGAGCTCGAGAGTCTTTAGGACTAGATAAAGGGTGAGGAAGATAAGATTGTTTCTTTTTTGATCGTTTTTTGTTATTTCTTTGTTGAGGATTGGAATTTCGCAACAATTGATAGATTGCGTTCTCAAAGAAATCAATCAGACTTTATCCTTTCTCTTCTTTCATATCAATCCAAAAAAATGTTTTCATTTCTTTTTCAATGATCTCTCCATTCACTCGTTTGTTATTATTCAATACGATCTTTTCTTCCACTTCTTGAGTTTCCCCCCGAGTAATGCACTCCGCTTCACACCCGCTATGAACTGTTTTGAATCGTGACAGCTGCTCATGCCCCAATTGAAATGCCAGCGCCGATGAGGCGCGCAGGAGTTTGGCCCCAAGGGCATGAGTCTCATCAGGTTTTGAAAATAGCCTGCTGACTGTCGAAGGGTCGCGCAAGGCCAAACGTCAGGCGCCACAAAGCCGCCCTCATGCTGGGCGGCCAGGCCTCCTTTTGTTCGGCACACGGTCGTCGCCAAACTGGCTACCCGCAGACCGTCAGTCTCCCCGCAACAAGCGGCGGTCTGCTGGTGGCCCACTGGGACAGCCATTTGGCTGTCAGGGTGCCCCCGTGGTGTATGCAACAGGCATCATGATTCATGAAAGAGGATCGCCTGATCCGGAGACGAAATCATTACCGGCCGGTTGTAGCACATGGTCATGGCTGTATTCAATGACTCGTTGGGGATCTCGAGTCAACTACCTATCTCTTCGCATCATTCGGCAGCAAGATACCTCATCACATTTTCATCATTCACCTCAAAAAACTGTCGCAAACCATGGCTGATGTCGTAGTCAGTAGATTCGAATGTCCGTATTAGTCTGACTGTCAATATCTGATTTTTGCGAATTTCACGACCACGACCTAGATACGAGAAGTTGTACCGGGTGTGATGACGTTTTCGAAGCCATTCGTAAGCACACAGTTATGACCTCCACGATTTTCATGATCGGCTCATGCGATATGACTTCTCTTTGCTAGAAAAGGCTTGGCTTACAGCCCATCGGAGGTCGAACAACTGCCATCAAACTGTCCGACAATACTGTGTGGGTATTGGCCTCCACCCCTCTGGGCGAAGAAACCAAGACGAAGATCGATTCACTCGGAGAAGTCAAGTTTGTGACACATCACCATTTCTAAAATGAGCTTCGCGAGGCCCGATCTTTACTCAAACGCGCGCTGCCTTTTCGCTGAACAGACACATCGCCATTGCTGATATAGAACACACTGGTTTCACGTCCGAGTATGCGAAGGCTTATCCGAGTGCCAAGATATATGGACCTAAAGGTTCGGCGCATAAAACAAATCTAGAAGTTGCTGAGTGGACTGCGGAGGGCCCTAATCCCATGGATCAAGCTGAGGGGGCAGTCAAGTCAGAAATCAAAGCGGAATATTTCGATGGGTTCGTCAACAAGGTTGGTATTTGTTCACTAATCCAACTTCGTTGCCGTGTGGTACGTCCTACACTGATATGTATGCTTCTCAAACTCTCAAAAATGTAGGATATAGCCTTTTTGCACGTTCCTAGCAAGACATTGATTGAAGCCGACCTGCTGTTCAATCTTCCGGCGAATGAACAAGTTTGTCATTGATCTGTGTTGTCCATATCGTTACACATCTGCTTACGTGGGATGAACATGCGTCAATCTGTCGCAGTATTCCAAGTCGTCCGAGTCACCAACCACCTTTTTGGATCGATTTGTGACTCTCAAACCTGACACAGTTTTCCATCAACGATTTCTCTATAACATAGCTGCCAAGGACAAAGTGTCAGGACCCATCTCCCTCTGACATAATTATATTGGGCGCATGGTCTGACCATACTATCGACAGTTCTATGGCCCGCTCGGCCAGCAAAGTTTACCAATGGGACTTTGATCGCATAATCCCCTGGTGAGTCCCAATTTGCACATCATAGACTGGTTTGATCTAGGATGTTATCTTGCGCTGGACCTGATGCTTGTCTGGAATGTTAGCCACGGTGACGTCATCGAGACCGGAGGAAAGGCGGCTTGGCATAGCGCCTTCTCATTGTACTTTAGTAAGCTTGTTCCAAAACGTCTTTCTTTCGGTTTCTCATCTGCTCTAAACTTACAGTTGCTTGGTGTTGTGCAAATTAAAGGCGATATTGCAAATGGCAAATTACCTGGTGCTGAGCCGCAATGAAAAGTTGTATGTGAAAAGTTGTAGCACTAGGCAATACTCATTGTAAAAGTAAATGAAACAAATCATTTGTACATTCATTTCATCTTGATTATTATCTTGTTCTAAACTTGTGCGGGTGATTATTTCTTCGAACTGACTGAAGAAGTCTAAAATGTAACTTTTTGAAACTGAATATGTCTTAATCCTTTCCTGATTGAAGGAACAATTTCTTGGTAGTCGGTATATCTATTGCTCCATTGCAGTCCAGGTATCTGAATTGACAGAATGCAAATATTTCAACAGTCACTATATTAGATCTTGTCTATCTCGTCCTGGAAGCGCAAGTGACCAAGAAAGAAGTAAAGTCAATAACAAATAGATCAGAACATAGCAACCCACAAACCTAATCAAGAATTAAGGATCAATACCCTACCACACATTGTACTCAAGTGATCACTCAATCATATCCCTCCAATTTGATGTATCACTTCTCTCGCAGAAAAATCTTCTTAATATGTCGAGATGTAGTTCCAGCGCCGATCTTTACTGCCTGCAACCCTTGGTTCAACCTGCTGGATTGTTCTTTTGCTTGCTTGGGAAAAGCCATCACTGACAAACCCCCTCATCGTTGACTACAAAAAGCAATTGTAGCATTTGGGATAATCATCATCCTTTCATAGTATTAGCAGAAAATGTAGCTCAAAGACAAAGACGAAGTGACAGTGACACCGGTCAATCTTTCCTCCTAAGATATAAAGCACGCTGAAATACCTTGACCACTGCTTTTCAGTGGTGATGGCTGGAGGATTTATAAATTGTCAATACTGATTGTGGAAAGTCTTTCAGATTTGCATATCTGGATTCAATCATTTTTTCAATTTTTCTGGTCGACCTTGCAAAAAAATTCCAACATAAATGCCACTACCAGCCTGGACTCCGATGGACATATGTGATGCAGAGGAGGATGTCAATGAGGTATCACCTGAGCTCAGCGGATATCACAGGGTAAACGTGACTGTATGAGTGAATGACGAAGAAAGCTTTGATTTTCAAATTCCAACCAAACTCACCAACACCAACACCAACTCAGCACATCCTCTCTCAAACTTCAAGAACATTAATGAGATCACAATCAGCATCAATCGAAGTTTAGCTCAGCCATCAGATCTACTTTCCATCATGCCACTACTCGACATGTCATCCATGAGATTAGGGGCTCATCCCATAGTATTTCGTAACGACTTCAACACCTCTCGGCAGCCCTTTTTTCGCTTTCTTAAAGAATTACCATTAGTACTGGTTTGTGAGTCAGTGTTATTAACTTGTGGCTATTACATTGGATGGCATTTTGCGCTGGCATTCACTGACGTGTTTTATGTTCCTCCAACAGTTCTGATTTTTGGCTGGGCCCAATACACATTAGCTTTTTCTTTGGTTCTGAGCTACCTGATCGTCAATCGTCAACATTATAAAATGAGCGTTCTCCTTTTGATCCCGTTTGAGTTCAGCTGGATCATGGCCGTCGGGAGTTTGATAGCTTGTGTCAAGGTTGGACCTGGGTGGGTCAAAACCACGGCCGAAAGAACATCTGAGGTCGATGGTTTGATGGAGAATGCCCAAAACCCAAATTACGATATACCTCTAGTGGTTTCTCCAGAAGATGACGGGCCAGAACCTGTACCAATGGCAGTAATGCCTTCTCGAGCACCTCGCAAATTTCCGCATCCTTACGCAAATCCTCGAAGTCATAACGACTATAGAGAAGTTGTTCAAGAAAGTGATGACGAAGAGGATTATCAGGACGATGCCGATCCTGAAGTGGAAGGGGCTACTCCCTTCTTAGCAACACCGCAGCCTTCGAGTTCAAAGTCCAGTACGATTTATAATCCGCGCCCACGCGCCCATCTACCACTCAACTCGCCTCGTCCTTCATCAACTGCCTTGCTTCCAGGAAATCCATCCCGGCCGCAAAATTTGGCACCTTCAACGCTGACCTTTCAAGAACAAGTTTCTTTGGCTGAGCAACGCTCATCAAATCGGTTCGATCTAGTGTCGGCATTGAATGCAGTGATTCCTTCATCTACACCAGCCCCACAAAAAGATTTACCGGGAGTCGATACATTGATGTGCAAATCAGATGGCTCGAAGCGCTTTTGTCGTAAATGTGATCTAGTCAAAGCTGATAGAGCACATCATTGCAGTTCGTGCAAACGATGTGTGTTGAGGGTAAGTCTGTTGTTCGAATCTCTCAATAGATTGATGATTTACTCACGTCGACGCATCTCTCTTCTGCCTTTAGATGGACCATCATTGTCCTTGGCTGGGTGGCCGCTGTGTTGGACTTCATAATCACAAGTATTTTGTGCTTTTCCTAGTGTGGACCTCCATCACCGCAATTATCTGTGGATTTGCCGCTCTTCAAGGACTGACAGAATTCGTCACAGTCAATTCACATCTGTCAGAAGATCAATTCCGATTAGCACCATTGAATTGGGCGTTTTTATTTCTTGTTGGTATACTGTTTGGTTTAGTCCTCACAGGTTTTGGTTCGTACCACCTGTACTTGGTGTCCGTTAATCGGTAAGTGTACAAGTTCTTATCTTTAGTCAACCAAGATTTGAATATGATATATCCAGCTAATAAGAATTCCATCTAATCATTATACAGTACCACTATTGAAAACATGGAGCGCTCATTACGTGTTCGACCCACAATATCATCTGACTCGGAGAACTCATATGCCCTCCTTCGATCGAGCTCTCGCCCTCTGGCGTGCAATGACAACCCATCTTTTCCAAACAAACAATCCTTCCCAACCTCCCAAGACACACTTCCATCATATAGTTTGCCTGTTTATAAATCGGACGATCGCTTATCGCGGTCTGAACGTAAAAAATTAGAATTGGGAGCAACAAAGTTAAATGTTTATGATCTAGGGACAAGACTTTCAAATTTCCAAGAGATTTTCGGCCATCATAGTAGGTGGTGGGAATGGCCTTTGCCTATCCCACCCAAAGGGTGAGCTTTTTTCAAATCCTCACTTTACATTGAAACACTTGCGGATTTATGTTGGATTTCATTTTACAGAATCAGTGATGGGTATAGATATCGCGTTAATGCCGAACATTTATCAAGACTACGAGAGCTGACTGCCGAAGTTAGACTGTTACCATCTCATCGAACAAATGAACTACGATTTGAACGGCCGTAGAGAGTTCCTCAACTCTTGGGCCCTTTTAAACCACATTGGTCTTAAGACGTTCCACTTCAATCTTTATCCTGTCAGTATTGAATTACATCAAGGAGTAATCTGTAAACCTCTTGTGTTTTCAACAGTTCACAGGAAGCTGCATATATGTCTTGTTGTAAAATATTGTAATACCTAATCATTCTATAGATTAAATCAATCTTCACCCCAAGCAAATCCTGGAAATCTGCCGTACTGGTCATCTGAGTGAACTGTGAACTGTAAGGTTTGATTCTGTTCTTTGAGATAGTTCAGATGGGTTTTTGCTGGACCTTCATGATTTGTGTGCACTGCCACTACGCCCCACAATATATTCAAGTGTATGGGTTATATGGCTTAGATGATGGTCTGATTAAGATGGTTATCAGTGGTTTCATGAAGTGTGTGTTTGATGGCTTCAGAGCTGAAATTTGATACTTTTTGTTTCAGTGCAAAAGTCACAAATATAGTGCAGCTGCCTCCAGTATGTCAAGGAATAAGAATGCATTAAGGTTTGAAAGGGTAATACCATGAAAGATGGTCTGCTGAATAAAGATGTGAAAGTCCCAAGCCTTTACTGCATAGAGAGCATATGTGGTTGGGTGTTAGAGTGAACAATGGTGTCAAAGACCAGACCAGACCTGATCTTGCTTCCATTAGATGAGGGTCTGGCCCCCTGGGCCAGCCCAGGCTCCAAGGCCAGCTCAACCATGACTTTGAAGGCTTTTGGGTCAAAGCCCGTGGGAGTTCAGGGCCAGAATATTGAGTTTCAGGGACAAGAACAGTGCCAGAAAAACACCAAGGATAGGCCCTGTTGATTGGAAGCACCTTGAGCATGTGATAACTTTTCCCAGAATGTCCAGTAGCTTTATTGCTCAAGTACATCTTATTTAGTTCAATGCTGCAAGATTTCACAGGATTCTTGTACATTAAAGGTGATGAATGTCATGAATCCAGAAAAATACATGGCCCCGGGCCCAGGGCTAGGCCTGGTACAAGAGTCAACTTTTTGTGTAATTTAATAATCCTTATACCTAGTTATGTGTATACTTATATAGTCCACTCTACAATGTTGGGCCGGTGTGTTGCTCTGAGAAAGGAACATACAGCAACACCAAGCAATGGGGAAAACCCTGAGAAGCAACGCAAGACAATGGATCAGACCATTTCCCGGTGTGTTGCTCAACAGTGTGTAAGGTTTGAACCTGTTGTGAGCAACACAACCCAGCAACAGGTAGGTATGGGGCCAGCAGCTTGCCAGCTTGGGAATTCATCATGAATACCTGGACCCACTCATCAAGCCACATTCAAATCTTCACCTCAAACAAATTGTGAGCCTACTAGCGTCTGTTGGGCTAGTAGATTCAATAAAAAGAGGATAGAAGTTTAAACAAACTTCTACTAGACTCGTGGGGATTAGTATCCACGAGTTTGAGCGGGTAAAGACGTGGGCGTAGGAGCTTTACTTGGAATAAACAAGTAAAGACTCCAGTTAGTTGACCTTTAAACAAAGGATTTTGCCCAGGGATTTTGGGTTAATTATTGTCCTTGCAATAATTAAAAATAAGAGCAACTGACGCGCAGTTCTCAATCCTAATTTGATCCTCTTCTTATTCAAAGAAAGGTCAAAGAAGGTGGTGTTAAAATCTTTTATAACACCGGGAACTTTACACTCTGACTAATAGAGATTTCCCCGTAGATTAAGAGTTTCTTATATCAGATGAATCCCAAATCTGATACAAGCAGCACTCAAGGACTACTTCCTTATACGTAATTCCACCGTATGGATATTACAAAAACTACTGATTAAGGAATCTAATCAGACAGAAACAAGGGTTGATGCGCACACAATATAGTCAACAAGACACAAGGTTGAGGTTTCAAGGTTCGTAGAATCAAGCTTTTAAAGTTTGTAGATGTTAAACAAAGTTTTAAAAGTTCTAGGAAGATGAAGTGAGCAATTTGTAATGGTTGTTGAATGATAATGTGATGATTCAAAACTGGTGGGATCTCCAGGGTTTATATAGTCTGAACCTTGAGAATCCTTGGACTACAAGTGCGCACAAATTGTGGTTCTAAGGTTAGGTTAATTACAGTAACACGGTTATTATTGGGTTATAAGTATATTTCACTTGTTACATATGTGTTACGTCTGTGAAATATATGTAGCTTTGGTTCACATGAAAGTTGTGTACGTACACACTCTTTGATGTAAGTTTTGCACATGTTACATATGCCAATTCATATGTAACTTGACTCTTGAAACTGAGCCTTGAGTTGTAATTGCTGTTTTTAAGGTTTTTTAATATATTTGTCGCCCATTGGTACGCTGGTTTAGTACTCAGGGCTGACACAAATGAAACCTTTGTGAATAACCAGAGCAATGGTCCTTTGCATTTTGGGCCACATAACAGGATTTGCAATTGCCTGTTGTGTTGTGGGGTTCCAGGTTTGAAATGAGTTCATTGTGTTGTGCACAATGGCAGGTTGCTTCCAACGCAACACAGCAGTTGCACTCTGCCTCAGGTTCTACCAAGTTGTACATCTGTACCTATGCACTTTTTCCTCGTGGTACAATCTAACCACTACAGCAGCAACTATGTAACAAACCCCTTTCTAAGAGACATCTCTCTCATCCATAGACCCTCTGGAGCCAGACATAAGTCCCAGTCCAGAAATTGGTGGGCCAGGATTGGTGCAAGCCTTACACCAGATGCAGTGGTATATCTGCTGTGGTCATCCTTTTCATCTCTTTCACAGACACAGGATTTTCTTCAGACAGTTCTTCCTGAGGAAACTATGTATACTATGTATACTATGTATGTATTCAAGTGCTTCTTCTTCCAATTTTGAGGGACATCATGTGGTCAAAATTAAGCTTGATATGACCTAACTTGATCTGAAGTAATTATAATTTCAGATCAGCTGGGGCCTACTGTTGCTGGTAAAAACATCAAGTTACCCTTTGCAGACATCAGAGATCAAATTCACGGGCCCAAGGCTGAAAACTTGGGTTAAGATTTGGAGTTTCATGGGTGCTAACTTTACTAAATCCCTGACAGAATGGATCAAGCAAGGGTTCAAGCTCTCCCAACTAACACACCAAATTGGTTTGGACAGCCCATGTAGGAATAAGGTTTGGCAACAAGATTCAAAAAACATCATGACTTTGAATGATTTTGTTCAAATGAACTAATGATGCCATGATTTTCTGCTGAAAAGGTAACTGTGGGTTGGGTTGAGAGATAGAGATTTCTAAATAAATGTGGCATAGGTTGGTGTATCAGTCCAAAGTCAAGTTGTGTGATGTATATGTGGGGAACTCAGATGTGGACTAACAAGGCTGAAGCAAATTCTTCTGGGCATCACACCATTTTTCCAATTTTTGAACAACAAGCCTCAAGCTCACAGTCATCCAATCCCATGAGATTCCATTCATTTGACTGAATTTTAGATTCTCATAAGCATAATGTCTGAGTAAAATTCTGGATTTGGACACTTCATGTATAAAAACTTAGCTTAACTAAGCCCCTCGCGCGGCCGCGTCCGCGCCCTCGAAAGAGGGGCTTATGACTAAAACGGGTTTTTTGGCTGTGTGACTCCATGTTTTAAGTACCCTTATGTTGTTTTTCTCGTCTCTGCTCTTCCAATTTTCAACAATTTTTCAGACCTTTGAGTATGTTGTTCTTTGTCAAATTGTACATATTGTG
>NW_006768765.1:991687-993196 GCF_000204055.1 Melampsora larici-populina 98AG31 | reverse complement strand
AAATTCGAAAGCCGCTTAATTACCAATCTTACATCCCGATTTCAAAGCACTTCTGCTTCATCTAAACCAAAGTAAATGGTACTGTGTTATGTATAACTTGATGAGGAATAACATACTGGAAGGTCTGGAAAATTTAAGAAAATGGGAAGAGCAGAGACGAGAATAACAACATAAGGGTACTTAAAACATGGAGTCACACAGCCAAAAAACCCGTTTTAGTCATAAGCCCCTCTCTCGAGGGCCGGGACTCGGCCGCGCGAGGGGCTTAGTTAAGCTAATATAAAAACTTTGTACACTACGGTCCAATCAGGACATCGCGGCGATATCGTGTCTCGCGATATCGCAGGGAGATCGGGCCGATCTCGATTTATTATCCTCACATACGATATCGCCCCGATGAAATCGAGGACATCAGCGCGATATCGTTGGTTTAGGTTCTGTGAACGCTGGAAGACCCAGATTCAAATTGAAAGAATGGATTTGTATTCAAAAAAATCAATTCAAACGGTTGAATTTGAATTGATTTCTGGGTGCAGGAAACGGTGACCCAGTGCTGCACCGTAGAGCTTTTGTAGTTCTCGGTTTGGGGCGATACGGACCAATCCAAAGCTGTTTGATCAGTGAGCACGGCTTGGTGATTGCATTCAATGGGATCAACAAAGACATTTTCCTTAAAAAGAGGTAAAGCAGAGGGAAACAAAAAAGGACCCAAAAAGTGAAACGAGTCGAGGCTCGTAAACGATAACAAAAAAGGAAACGAGTTGGAACTTGTATGAAAGAGATTGGATGGATCTCAATGAATGTGGATGGATACAAGATTTTGTTCAATAGTTGTGCAAACATGGTTTCAGAATGAAGCCAAACAAGGCCAAACGGTAAAGGTTGATGAGAAGATATTGTGTATATGAAGGTAGAAAAATGATGAAGTCCGAATTTTGTGAAGGGGGAGAGAGAGAAGAAAGTGCGAAAGGACTTCCAGTGAACAACTTCCTCTTTTGTGAGAAGCCCTTCAACATACAGTCGACTCCCTCGAAACCCATACCCCTCTTACCCCATACTCCCAGTTAATCCATGGAAATTTCAGTCCATAAAATTGGTAGATGCCCTAAAATAACTCCCTTGAAAGCCATAAACCCACAAAAGCCATAGCAATTGGGGTCCATAAAAAGGTATGGATTTCGAGGGAGTCAACTGTAGTCTTTTTTCAATCTCAGGCCCCTGTCAAGGCCTGAGCAAGCTGTGGGACAGGTCTCAGGATCCCCTCTTGGGTGTCAAACGGACCCAAATAGTTGACAGCCAGAACCCAAAAGACATCGCGAGGATATCTTGCAGTTACCGGCGCGATGTCGTTGGGGAGGATGATGAGGCGACATCACGGCCTGTCAACTGTTGACCCGTAGTGTAGGAAGGTGGAACAAGACATGTGATCAATCTTGATTATCTTCATGCAGGAATCATACAGTATATAGAGCATAGTATCAACTTTGATGATGGGGAACCACAAGATTT
>NW_006768765.1:946902-991587 GCF_000204055.1 Melampsora larici-populina 98AG31 | reverse complement strand
TGTGCTCCTGGAGTCAAATCAAAATTGAAGATAAATGTGGAAGTGTATGTCATAGGTATTGTTTGTGTGCCAATAGGAGGTGTGAATATAATTAGAGCTGATGCCTTGGGAGTCAAATGGCTTAGAAAAAATCTAAGGAAGTGGACTCCTTTAGTTGATCACAACATCAAGTTTTCTTCACCATCTCTCCAGGTTAGTGTCCATGATATCCCAAATTGTCTTGGCCCAGAGAGCTCTAAATCTTGGCACAGAGAACAACATTGATTCCCATGATATAGATGGTAAGAGTATGGGCAAACAGCTAATTAAAGGCAACATCAGGATTTGATGCAGCTATCTTCAGTGCTCATTCATGCATCGCGGGCACAGGGTCTCAAATCTGTGTCTCAAAATTATTCCAAAATTTGGATTAGGTTGTTGGATTGGGCTAAACTGGGTTGATGACTGGATTTCCTCATTTCACATTCAGCTTATGTATGAGTGATTGAGACCCTGTGATAATTCTTTGAATTTTGCTTGCAGGTGCTGTGTTAGTGTGTTGCTTTATAAAGTTGGCTGGCGGTTAGACCTAAGACAGGGACTAGCAGGGGTGCTACATAATGCAAAAATGTGTCTGTAATTCAAAAATGCCATCATGAACCCCACCACAAAGAACTTTGGAAACGTTGAGGATATTATGTCAAGTAATGCTTCTTCAGGGACGATATTTTTAGCGAGCTTGATTCAAGAGCGATTATGAGAAGTGAATGACATGAATGAACCCCCTCTGTAATGAGGAGTACATATCCAGTCTTTGGTTTATGCAGCAGATGGGAATGTACCAAAAATACGAAACAAACCATGGTAACAAACAAGTTCAACCCATTTTCGTTTTGTTTGAATTTCTTCGTTCATATTGTGATTGGTGAGTCAGAGTGTGATCTTAAAGTAAAGTTTGAAGAGTCAAAAGATCACGTGAACATGACGACTGAATCGAATGTACAATTGAGAATTGAATGGATTGATTGATTTTATTTTTGAAATTTTAACTTTAGCACTTTTGGAAAATCAAGGTTACCACCCATCAACACTTAAAATCCATTTAAAACCCAATCGATAAACACATACACATACTTTACATAAACCCATACAGAGAGAGTCTAGACTAAAAGCTTACCAAACAAATATCATTCATTCATCTTCATCCAAATCATCAACATCATCAACATCAAAATCTGATTACCACTTTCCTTTCTTTCTTCTTTTCTCTTTTTCTCTTCTTCACTTCATACTTCTTTTATCATGCACAATCGACATCGTTATCCCAATTCAGCAACAGGTCAAAAGGCTCAGGTTAGTTTTTCTTGATCTTTTGCTTCATCTTTCATTTACTAACATTCACTTCCTTTGATAGTTGGTACAAGCCTATCAAGAACTTGGAAAAGAATTAAACTCAACTCAACTCAAAGTAGTTGGTAATTACACCCTGGGCAGGGTCATCGGTGAAGGTTCGTCAGCTTGCTTTCAGACTTTTCCATCTTGGATACCAATTACTTATAACCCCTTTTGCTCACTTTAGGTAGCTTTGGTACTGTCCGTATTGGTATTCATCGACTAACGGGCACCCGAGTAGCTATCAAACACATCCCCAAATCTTCTTCACCTCCTCTTCTTACTCGAGAAATACATCATCACCGAAGACTTCATCATCCTAATGTGGTCCAACTTTACGAGGTCATCGCTACTGAACACTCGATCTGGTTGATCACTGAACTCTGTGCAGGGGGAGAATTGTTTGATTACCTGGTTGAAAAGACTCGCTTCACTGAATCTGAAACTAGGAGAATCTTTGGTCAAATTTGTCTGGGCTTAGGTTATGTTCATCGGGCAGGCGTGGTACATCGTGATTTGAAGCTTGAAAATGTCTTGCTTGATGAGCGTTGTAATCCAAAATTGGCCGATTTTGGCTTTGGGAGAGAATTCGAACAAAGAAAACTATTGGACACCTTTTGTGGTACAACAGGTTATGCAGCACCTGAAATGCTGGCTGGACGCAAATATCTGGGCGAAGGTGGGTTCATTCGCCTCTTCGAATTCGATTTTCGTGTCTTGTTTTATGTATACTGATCTACAGCCTACGACCTTGAATCTGTCCTTTGTCATGCTTAAGAGGTCGACATATGGTCCCTGGGGATCATTTTTTACACGCTGCTTTCTGGTAGCTTGCCATTTGATGACGATGATGAGGACGTGATGAAGTCACTGATCATGGCTGGCAAATTCGACGTCCCTGACTTTCTCAGCAATGGTGAGATGATTAATAGTGTCTTATCGTGACTTCATGCAGACAAACTGACTTCATTCAATTTACCCAGAGGCTCAAGATCTGATTTCCAAGATCCTTCAGCAAGATCCCAAAGCGAGGCCTTCGATCGAGAACATTCTCTCACATCCCTGGTTCACTACTCCTCCCTCTCAGCACACCTTCCCCGCATCTGAATCTACCTCAAGGCCTTCGACCATTGCTGAAGAAGAACAACAGTTGACCACTTCGCCCAAGTCCACATGCTCATCCTCTGCACCCGAAACTCGTCTCGATTCCACAATTTCTCAATCTCCTTCTTATGATCACAGTATCAAGCATCAGTATCAAATCCCTACTGAATCGGACACCTCGGAGTCCAGCTCAAAAGAGAGTGATTTGGGAATCGGTCCTAGTCGAAGTAATACAAGTTCGCCTGTCACGTCAGAGGATCTGTCATCTTGCGTTCACGATGTCCCTAACCTCGACTTGTCCCCCGTCTTAGCCTCAAACCACTCCACACCAGTCAAGTCGGAGTCTACATCGTTGAGCAAACCCAAGCAGATGACCTTGGTTCTCCAGCATCGCAATAATTCCAACTCTACCATCACCAAACCGTTTGATCCACTGAGCACACCTTGTCCCCCGTCACGTAAAGTGAGCAGTGGCGTCGTGCTTCAGCGGGCCAATGCAACTTCTCACGAAGGTCCTCATGAACAACTTGATGAATTGGAAGAAGATGACCAATTTGGTCAATCGCTCGGGAACTCGCAGTCCCACAAGGCTGAAAAAAATCACCATCGCCTCTCATCGTCGTCTACGAGTACTACAGTTCCCACCGACGCAGCTGGAAGCCGGAAGCGTCGCCCACAATCCATCGTTCCGTCTTTTCCATCGTCGCACCTTCATCACCCTCAGATCCGCACGCCTTCTCGAACAAAACGTCGATCTGTTGGTAGTACAATCTCAGAGCGTATCGCCCCCATAGAGGATCTCGATCAAGCTGGCTTGCCTATGTCTATCTCTACGGTACCATCAACGTCGGCGTTACCTTTGAACAATTCACTCCTCTCATCGACAACGCTTTCGTTTGTGATTGATTACCTCGGTGCCATGAAAATGATCCGACAGACTCCGTTCATGAGCGACGACGATGTTGGCTTACTCAAATCTCTCAGCACTATTGGGTTTGACACTGGTCAGATGATGCATTCAGTACAATCCAACGCGTGTGACGCTTCTGGTGCAATGTGGTGGCTGCTGAAGCGGAAGTTGGAAAAAGAAGTAGCAGACCGGGAATATGCAGAACGTTCGTCAGCTCGACTCTCAGCCATGAGCGCGGTCTTGAAGCCGGTCCTGATCTCACAAGCAGCGGACGAAGCCGATGGAAAGACATTCGATGTGGTACCAATTCCTGACCCGAGCTCTTCCGTTGGTAGCTCCAACATTTTCATGCACGCCCCCGAAGATCGGCAACTTCCCGCGTCCTGTCCTGGCAAGCTACCACAGCCAAGAAGTAACAACGACTTCCACCTGCCACTATCTAATCCTCGCAAGGCGCAAGCCATTCTGACTAGCAGTCAGACCATTGAGCCCTTGCTGAACCCCATCAGGATAGTTGGAAAATCCGCGAACACGACTCCTGTCAAACCAACTCCTACCCAGAAATCAGACCAACTTCCCCCAAAGCCGCCTCCTTTTGTCAGTCTTGTTTCAGACGAAACAACGTGTAGCACTCCTTCCATCGGACACGATACCTTGTTCAACATAGAGCAGGATGGCCCGATCATAGTTGACACTGGTCGTCTCAAGCTTCCAGCGGAGAATCGAAAGCGAAGCCAGTCTGTCAGCATGTTGCAACGAGCTACTCATGCGCTTTCATCCAAGAAGCTACCTGATGAAGGCCACAGCAAGTCGACCAAAACAAAGCTCAAAGAGTCCCTCTTTTCTGACGGTCACGAGAAGACACTCACTGAAAAGTTGTCTAAAAAGGATATGAAGTCAAAGGAGAAGGAAGCGAAGCTATGGGACGAGAACATCAAACCCGGCTCAAATTCTTCACGCTCCGGCCTCTTTTCGCGTAGAACTATCCTACCCTCCTCGCACTCCACGCAGACAACACCCCAAATCTCTGTTTTGCTGACACCCGAGTTTTCGGCCGCTAGCGCATGTGGCTCAACCCCCGATCGAAGTTTTGCCAGCAGTCATCGGCTCGAATCCCCTGAAGCCCCGCCTCCCTCACGTTCAATGCCATCTTCTCCCAAAAAGAATGAGGATGTGGAAGTCAGTTCGCGGCGCGGAAGTGACCCACCAAGTGCCATCCCACCTGGTCATGCGTCGACGGTTTCTGCATCCACTTCTACGTCCACCGTAACACCTGCAAACATTTCGCAACAGTTTACCCCGGACAAGCGCCCCAAAACCATGTCATCCTCTGATACAGGTGACACTTTCTCAACCATTGCTATGGATGATGCGAGTCCTGCTCCCACCTCTGATGCTGTCAATTCCCTTATCAAAGTCAAAGCTAAAGGTTCTGGTGAAAATTCTGATCCCAACTCCACGATGAAAGATCGCAAAGGTAGCAATCTGTTCTCCAGCTTCAGGTTCTGGTTCAATGAGGATCGTCGCAAACGGAAACGCAAAACTATGGGCTTGCTGAATTATTCTGGCAGTAATACCCAGGGAATGAGTAATGGTAGTTATAGCACTAGCCGTGGCTCGAAGGCTAGCTCGGCCACCTTACCGATATCGGGCAGTGCACGAAAACCCGACTTGGATTCCAACACGTATCCCGTTCGCACTGCAGGCGTGTCAGCACCCATCCATCGTCAACTCAGCGCCAGTTCAAGACGATCGTCAGTTAAAAGTAGCCGAAGAGTGTCACTCGACATGGCTACAAACCGACGCGGAATCAAAAGACGAAGTGACTCGAGTAGAGCTTCGATTTCAAGCCTACCAGGCAGCCGCTCACCTACCAGCGAGTTTGGCTCTCAGCAATATCCTCCACAGCTTTCCGTGGATGGCAGTCGAGGGAAACGACATGGCCACCACCGACAGGGCTCCAATAGCTCTGCTGGCTCAAGACTTTCGAGTGTCGTCGTTCAACACGTGGGGTCTAGCTCAGCGGGCGGTAGCCACCATCCAACCGCCTATGTACGTCGAACGCCTTCGATAGGCACTACTGTCCGTCGCATCAGTACCACGAATCCATCAGCTTCTAGTGGTCATCGCCCGCGGTTATCGAGGAATCCATCTGGTGCATCTTCGGCGCGCTCCTCAATATCTTCTGAGGATGAACTATTATCTGCACGTTCCAAAGACGACCATCATCGTCTTCATTCGCCCATCAATGTCCACGATCTGGAGGAAACAATTGAAGAAGAGGATGATGATGATGATGGTGTTGGGGACGAGGTTGAGTTAGAAGTGGAAGATGATGCAGAAGAAGCTCGAGAACAAGCTCTAAATAAATTATCAGGTGGTAAAGGACAAAAGTTGATGATCAAGACCAAAGGGATCATGAAAGATGAAGACTCGTTTAGTTCTACCAGTCGAACCACTACAACGATCTTCTTGGCCCATAAACCTCACTCAGTCTTTGGTACGCCTACTCAAGCTTTTTTTAGTCGAAACATTCCGGCTTCACCAATGGGAGCGAAACTTGGACATGGTCTTTCACCATTGGTAGGACCAGGTGCAATGTATTTCAATGGGTCTGGGGCAGGAGGTAGTGGAAGTAGACAAAAGATTAGGGATGTATTTGCGGCTAAACAACAACAAGGTGAAGATGGAGAATGGGTTGATATAGAAGAGGAAGATGATGTGTGTGCTAGATATGGTGGAGGATTAGGTCAAACTGTTCATCGTCGTAGCTCTGTTAGTGATAATACACAACCAGTGACAATAGCAGCGCCTCAAAGAAAGATTGAACAACCACAACCATCAACACCGATTTCATTTGACAAGATCAGTAGTAGTAGTAGTGGTAGTAGTAACAATAATAATAGTAATGGTCATAATGCCTTTTTTATGAAAAATAGACCTGGTTCATCTGTACTTGGTGAAGGTAGGTATGCTGGAATAGGTGGTGGTAGTACAATTCTAGGTGTTGGAGGTAGTGGTAATTCAGGTGGAAGCGCGACAGCTTTTAAATCAGTTGCAATTGTTGAAGAAGAGGAAGAAGAAGAAGATTAAGAAAGTTTGGCTTTTTTTTGGTTTGTTTGCTTAAGAAATAATCTTTTCACTTTTATCAAAATCATTGGATTTCGAACATAGATAAGGATCGTGATCAATTTTTCTCTTTTCAAAACATCTTTCAATCTTTTAAATCTATTGTATAGTGTGTGTGTGTGTGTATGTTCTGTTTGTTTGATTGTTTGATTCGAGATCAGTTCTGTATTCGAATGTTGTGTTATTATGTTTTCAATTTTTTTTTGGTTCTGTTTCGAGATCGTCTGGTTCTTTTTTTTGCTTTGGTTGCAAGATGTGTGCGTGGTGTGTGTGTAGATCTGAGGTGGAAAAAATGCTCTTTAGAATAGGATTGAATTTTTTTTTAGAAAGAAAAGCAATTATAGTTGAAATGGTTTCGTCTTTGTATAAAGGTTTATCAATAAAAGCAATGGGTTTTTTAAGATTGAGAAAGTAGACATTGTTTGATTGTAGATCATTGTGTTGAAGATCTACTTCTGGGAGTGGTTGAAGACGTGCAGCACTATTAGCAAAGATCCATCGAACTTCAAGAAATGAGACATTCTTGAAATTGATGATCAGCTGCTCATGCTCAGATCACGCCGCGAATCATGACTTGAGGTTGTTTCCTCCGGGGCTTTGAATGCGGGATTGACTTGGCGTCGACAACACTTCAGGTTTTGCAATGCGAGGCTGAAAATTATCGATCAGGATTCAGGAAACCACGTTCATGAAGGCTGAACTCCAAATATATCAGCTACTGGTTTTCACTCCCATGTAAATATGCTCACATGTGCCCACTTCTTGTTGACCAAAGCCACCAATTTCATCAAGTCTTGGATGAATAAGAAACCACACTCATGAAGGCTAAGCTCCAAATATCCCAGTCATTAGTTTCGGTTTCCTGGCGTGTTAGTGTATGCACACATGATCCCACTTCTCGTTGACCCGACCCTCATATTTCATACGGTATAACATCATACTTTGTAATACTTACTTTGTAAGCTGCGAAAGGGTTCATTCATCAAAAATGATGTTGTCTGCAACTGTTGTGCAGCCGGTATCCCAGTGCAATTGGATTGAGATGCCGCTTGCTGTTGGTATGAGAATGATCAATGCTACTTGGCCAGCGCCGCGGCTTAATTCGAGTATGTCAGCCCTGTAGCATATGGTATGTTGGCCTGCCAAGGTGGTAAAGTATTGATGATGCAGCTTGCTACAACAAAATACGCACCGATCTGAAATCGTACAAGCTCAGTTTCTTCGCCTGGTCGGTGGAGATGTAGCTGGCAGTGATACTTTGGCGATAAAAATCTCAGTTTGTTCAAGCTGCCTAGGCAGCCATGGACGAACTTTCGTTTCTAATAAACTCAACCTACCTCTTTTCTTCTTGAAGGCTTTATAAACTACAACTATCATCTTTAATTGTCACTTTTTCTCGAGCTTCATTAATCCTGACGTCTTCAAGTATTCGATCTTTAATCTTCCTAATAATAATTCATTCAATTGCTCTATTTATCTAAGTTCGTTATTCAACGCTGCGCGTTTGACTCCTAGTAATATTTGTCTAATCAATCAACTTCATTCCAAAACTCGCAACTTCCTTACGAAACCCGACTTTTATCATGTTCTCTTCATCTTCCGTGATTCGTTGTACTGTCCTCTTCTCATCTGTCTTCTTCGTAGCATCGCACCCAGTTCCTCAAACACCATATGTAAGCGTATCCACATCAAATAACTATCAAAAATTTTACTGACACCGTTCTTCATTCAGTCACAGAACGGATTAGGGCAATATGGTATGATAGGTGGACAACCTGGCATGCTGGGAGTACAACCTGGTCTGATAGGCGGACAACCCGGTATAATCGGCGGACAACCCGGTATGATCGGCGTACAGCCTGGTCAACCTTACATCAACGGTATGGGAGGCGGTTCCTATCCTTATGGATCATCTTCGAGAATCGCAGGTCACCAAGGTTACCCCGGATTCGACGAGGGTTATAATGTAAGCTGTTGACAAACTGCTTTAATCACTTATCTTGAAACTAACTCATTCTTACCAAACAAATAGGGGTATCGTGGAGGAGAAGGACAATATATACCTGGTACAGCAGGACGTACTGCATCAAACGCAGGAATCTTAGGTGCTACTGAAGGAGGCCACGGAGGATTTCATGGTGCTGGTGCTCATCTAAGCATTCCTAGTACTGGATGGATTATGATTTCTGGACTTGCTGGACTTTTGACTCTTGTTCTATGAGACACATTATATGATACTTGTGATCTTCGTATTTTTATTGATTGTTTGATGAAAGATTATTTGAGAAAATTTGTAGTTTTATTTATGTTGCTTTCTTCATATATTTATTTCATACGTATTTTATAGAAAGTCAGAATCAGTTGAACTTCAATAAATAAATTATTTATTGATGGATAATTTTCTTTTTGTTGGAAAACGCGTGATATTACCATGTCTTGATTAGCGCCGTGACTTGATCCAAAATAATTTCAGCCGAAGTATCATAATTGATGGCTTGTTCCACTTTTGCTTTTAAACGTTGTGAAATTTTCATGACAAGGCGGCTCAAGTCGAGCTCCTGGCAGTTTTGTCGCAGTCAATTTTGTCAAATGAACATCCTTGAGGTTAACCAGATATTTTATGAGCAGTTTACTCACATGAACTTACGAGGGAACACCTCTTGACATCATCTCGCTCAACTCATCAACGGAGCAGAATATTGATCGACGTTTTTTGGGACAGATATTATTGCAATACTTGATCAAAGGTCGGGGATTAATATTGTTGCTTGGTCAAAAGCTTGGGTTACACCCATTTATATATCTGATCATTGATGGCTTCTCAAGAGGAGGGAGCTTATCCATTTATGAAAACCTGTTGATCACCTCCTTCACGAAAGGCGAGACACTATGACTGTAACTGGCAAAGATTTTCTGTCTCGCAACGAGAGCTGTGATCATTTTGACCCGAGCCACTTCAAGCGAGTTTGAGGAAAACTCTGCATAAGTATATTGTGAAATAAGAACCAGTCATGGTTGGATCTCGCCTGGCTGAAAGCCGGGCCAAGCGAAGCTGACAATACATAATATTTGAAAACCTGAGCCAGCGATGAAAACATGAAATATCAATTACAAGATCCGAATCAATACCAACAAAAAAACAACCCATGACCGTAAAAAAACAGAGGAACTGATGTATCAGACCAATACACACCAAGCATACATTATTCATTTGTAAAAAAAGCAACCACATAAACGAACTGGAAACAGAAAGTAAGGTCGGGAGGGACACGTGACTAGTTCAAAATCTGTTGATAACAAGTGGACAGCTACAAAGTTTTGATCTGATCCATGTCAAAGATGTGTGTCTTCGCCTGGTTCATGATCTGGATCTAGCCAGTCTGGTGAGAAACATCCCAGATCACCGCCATTCTCTATATCGGAATTGACTGTATACTTATTTCAAGCCGTCTAGGCTCCTCGTTGAAAGCTTTATAAACCACACATCTCGTCAACAAACGTTTTACATCCATTACCTCATCATACACTTTCAAGTATTTATAATTATTACCCCAGTTAATAAACTATCAGTTTTATTTGTCAATTTTATTAGACGCTGTGCGTTTGATACCAAGTAGTAATTTACATAGCAACAACAAAAAAAATCAATTTCAACTCCCTCCCTCAATTAAATCACATCATGTTATTTTCATCCCCCGCAATTGGTTGTGCTATCTTCGTCTCATCCGCCCTCTTCGTAGCATCACACCCAAGTCCTCAAAGTTCATCAGTGAGCATACTTGATACCTAGACCATTACCGAACTTTTTGCTAACTTTTTGTTTTGCTTTCAGGGGTCATCTTCGATGAACAATATGGGAAGCAGTTCAATGGGAAGCGGTAGTAGTTCAAAAATGACAGGCCATAACGGTATTCCGGGACACGCAGACGGTGACGACATTCATGATGTAAGTTTTGTTCAGAAAACAGCTCATTCCATTGTTTTCTTTCGTATAAGAAACTAACATATGGTTAAATACAAACAGGGAATGTCTCATACATCAGATGGATCTCACTATACACCTAGTACATCAGGACGCAGTACAAACCTAGCCAGCACCGACGGAGGTCACAATAGTGACGGAGGTCACAATTCTGACGGAGGTCACAGTACTGGCGGTCACAATTCTGAAAACGGTCATTCAGGAGCTCATCATTCTGATGCTCATCTACCCGGGCCTATTGCTGGATGGGTCATCTTCTCCGGATTAGCTGGGTTGATGACTCTTGCTCTATAATTTATCTTGTAACATGAGTCCCATTGCGATCAGCACTTTAAGACTTTCCTAATTGTTTGATGATCAATCATACATGTTTTTAGCGCTGCCCATGTTCCTCAGGCTCTACATATATAATTTATACGCATGCTTTATAGAATTTGATTTGATTTGAACTTGAACTTTCAAGGGGGAACCTTAGTCTCTATAAGCACCGATGCCTTGTTTGGTCACTCTCTGAAGGTGTGCCCGATTGGCCAATTGCTCCAACTTCAGTGACAAACATGGTACCCCACTAAATCTCCGAGTCGAATACATACCTGCCCGCTTTTCTAGGCAAGCCCACCGAGTGCATTCATTGATTACTACAACACACTTTCTGGAAAAGAACAATTTATAGATAAAAATTGTAGAAAATTGTAGAAGTGAGTCAATACCAGGCATGCCACAAACTTCGTCGCTCGAGCTTCCACCATCCCTTCCACTCTATTTGTCAGTGTGAAGCTTGTCAATAAAGATACCAATGCTACTTTTATTAAACCTGTTCATCTCAACAATTGCTGTGACCATCATTGCATCCACCACAAAACACGGTTGATGAATCATCTTTCATATGCTCGAGAAGCTTTTTTTTGAAAAATTCTTGCGTTACTATTCGATTCAGTCAGCGAAATTACCTACATACAAAGGAGGGAAGAGATATGGGTTTAAAATAAAGGCTTGGTGAGATAAACTCTTGGCCACTGACATTTCACTGGTTTAATAATCACACACGCCTGTTAAAGGTGACCAAGCATGCTCAAGTCAAAGTAAAGAGCAAGAGATCACCCGTTTTCAAAGATCATTGATCAGACAAGAATAGTGGTTTTTCTCTGAGTTCAACTCAAATTGATTTCTATGAAGCACACGCATGAAATGTGAAAATACTTGAAGAAAGGTACAAAATTGTGAGCTCGTTCTTCACACAATTAAAACATCATGAGAATATATTGAGAAAAATACTACAAGAAACTACAGAACAAGACTTGATATACCAGCAACTACAGATAGAAGAGCCCATCCAGCCATGGGAATAGGTAGATGAGCATCAGAACGATAAGCTCCACCACGAGCTCCACCGCGAGCTCCTACAGCACTGCGACCTCCTTTGATGGTAGCTAAAACCCTTTCATTCGATACAGCACGTCCCACTGTCCCGGGTGAGGAATGAGTTGCATTGTTGTCATACGAGATTCCCTGTTTGTGTTCAAAGATAGATCAATTCCGCGTGTCAAGTTAATGGATAGATTGGAGGGTTCGTTCCTAAGGAAAGCTTACATGATCTGTTTCGTCACCATCTGTATTTGCCAGGGAGCTTTGATGGGCCTGGTGTTTTGTTGAGACATTTGAAGATGTGCTGTTTCCCATACTGTTCATTGAAGATTGTTCCTACATACAAGAGAATTGTTAGTAGAAGAATTGATGATCATATTGTTTGCAAATTTACTCACAGATGACGTTTGAGGACTTGGGCTTGATGCTACAAAGAGGAAGGATGGGGCAAGGATAGCACAACCAATGACGGAGAATGAAAACAACATGATAAAAGTTATTTGGGGAAGAAGTTGATGATATGGTTTTGAGGTTGAGCTGGTTGAGTAGTGCTTGAGGTCAGATAAACTTGACAAATAAAATTGAGCGATAAATTGAAGGACCAAATGTTGAATACTCGAAGACGTATGAAGTAATGATTGGAATCAGAGGAACTGTTGATCGTAGCGGGTAAAAGCATTTCAGAAATGGAGAAGGGAATGTATGAACATCACCCGTACGAGGCACGAAGAAGATCACGTTGGTCCATGAACTCAAGGATCCTGGTCATCTTAGAGATCGGACCAGGTATCAATGTCCCTAGGTGCGCGCCGGTTCTGTATCGAGAAAGTAAAGCAATCTACGGAGTCGTGTACTGGAGATGCTTTAGTAGACTCAGACCTCCTGCTCCTGATAAAAAGATGTTATAGGACTCGCAAAACTTTCCTTCTTCCCAGTTCCGATTATTTCTCCTTAGCCGTAGGATCCTCTCTGCTTCAGGACTCCCTTAAAGTTATTTCCCTTCTATCCTGTTATCGTGTCTATTATTGGGGTTGAAGATGGAAATATGTCTGAAAAAGACTATACTATTGGAAAGCCCCATCTGGGAAGCAGATTCCGGTTAATTTGATTTTTTAAGACAGAAATCTTGAAGGGCTAGGAGGCCAAAGTACGTCAATTTTTAGGCACTTTGTGGCCAACTTGAACCCCGCTAATGGTACTATTGAAGATATCTGTAGTTCATAAACCTTTTGACGAGAGGGAACTCCGAAATGAGGCCGATGGATCTTGTGCCCTTCTAGTCGAGATAGGATCACTCGTCCAATAGAGACTTGGTTAAGTTAAGGGCTACCTCACTGTGTGGCGTATGGCCGCAACGAAACATAAAAAAGCAAAACAGAGCAAAACGGCTCGCCAGCGATTTCTTTTGAACTGTTGCGCGCTTTTCACGCTTTTCCTGCGGGAATATTTTGCGCGTTATTTGAGCGCAATTCTACCTTTGACCCTCTACATACTTTCCTCACAAGCGGCACCAAGCTCGCAAAGGTCAAAAGAGCCACACGAGAATTGGACTTGGGTTGAGTTACATTGTTGCATTGCGAAAGTACTGTGTTGCAATGCGCTCCCCCTCTACCCCGTTTTATTGCGCCGTATACACAATGCGTGCATTGATGACTGCGCCCCTACGCAATGCAATCGCAATGCAACTTTGCAATAGTCCTCGCGCGTTGAGGGGAGGTAGTTGAGTTTATTGGAAAGTCTATCCATGACTGCCTAGGTAGCTTGAATCAACTTGACACCCATTTCCGTAGAGAGAACGGCGGCTGTCTGTGATTTTTCTCGCGAGACTGGCTAGATCCAGATCATGAACCAGGCGAAGGCACACAACTTGTACAATCTCCATCATTGATTTTTTCCAAAGTGCAGATTTGCTTTATTGCATATACACTTTCTATTTAAAACGAGTTGGACTGATGTACCAGGATAATTACGGCCATCCAGTCGGTAACCAGAGTCTGTGTCTGATTGTCGACCATTATGGATTAGATACGATTGGATGCAAAATCATAGCCGGTCCCATCTTATTGAATGACAGAGAGTTGTACAATGTGCGTGTCTTGGCCTGGTTCATCGCTTCCAGCCCGTCTCGCAAAAATCCCAATTAGCCGCCGTTCTCTCTACGGAAATGGGTGTCCAGTTTGTTCAAGCTACCTAGGCAGCCACTGTCGAACTTTCAAATGACCTCAACTAGCTTCCCTCTCATCAAAGGCTTTATAAACCACAGCTATCGTTGATAGTAAGTTTATCTCCACCACACCATACGCCTTCAAGTACTTCACCTTTCAACTATCATAATTTATCAACTTATTATTAACTAGTTTCATTTGTCAATTTTTTCATTCAACGCTGCGCGTTTGACTTAAAGCAATACTCAACCAGCACAAATCCAAATCCTCATCATCGTTTTTCACCCGAAATACGCTTCTATCATGTTATTTTCATATTCCATCATTGGTTGTGCTATCCTTGCTCCATCTGTCCTGTTGGTAGCATCAAGCCCAAGTCCTCAAACATCATCCGTGAGTAAATTTCACTTAAGATGGTCATCAAACGTCCCAGAACCTCCTACTAACAATTTTCTTGCATTTAGGGAACATCTTCGATGAACAGTATGGGAAGTAGCATGTCTACTAATGGCTCACCACGTGCTGCATCAAACGGAGGAGTTTTAGCTACCGCCGACGGAGGTCACAATAACGCCAGTCATTCAGGAGCTCATCATTCTGACGCTCATCTGCCTATTCCAATTGCTGGATGGGCCATTCTCTCTGGTTTTGCAGGGCTTTCAACTCTCTTTCTCTAGATAATGCTGTATCACTTTGTCATTTTGATTCCAATGATTGTTGAATTGTTTGACGAGTACACACAGAACTTTGTAGCTTTCCTCGCGTATCTTTACCTACATCATGTTTGCGTATGCTTGTATGCTTGATACAATTCCATTCCTCGAAGGAAATATCCCTCATCACTTGGGGAAAGGTCTTTGCAAATGCCCCCATCTCTTACTACTTACCTTTACTTGAGCCCGTCTGCTCACCCTGAACAGGTGCGAGCAACTGTCAAACTATGTAGTTGAATCCTAGTGGCCAACGGTATATCCCATCAGCCTTCTTATCATATCCATATCACTCCCCGACTTCCTATGTATGTAACTTTATCGGTCACATTCACTATGAGACCAGAAGCATTTCAGTCTCGTTTCTCGAGATCAAATCAAATCATCTTACTTCTAGACTTTGTGAAATGGAACACCAGTTGATAAACCATCATTCCCCATGATTATGTATGAATCTTTCCACGCACACTCTAGCCTCTGACATCACGGATATGTCCTTGTCCTTGAGATTTTGGTATACAGTCAAACTTATTGACATAGCATTTAGATTGTTCGGCACATCAAAGAAATTCAACCCCCACACGAACATTACTTCACTTGATGAGCTGTTGAGAACGTCGTCCTCTTACCGCAGGTCTCAGACCTTTGCGCAAGGGTCTTAACTGAATCTTGAGGACAAAATTTGCTGTCAGATCTGCTTTGTGTCTCATAAGATATTTCCCTTTTGATACCTCTATGTCACAGATAAACTAAGTAAAACTTGAAAATGGATTTGGAGATCAAGGGTACCATGGCAGATGTAATAGTCCTGTTTCAAGATTATAGGTAATTTGATCCAGTCAACTTATTCCCCAGTGTTGTCTTGGCCCTGGGAAGTCTTTTTAAAAGGAGCTCAATAGTCACGATTGATCCCTGCACATGCAACAAAAAGATTGAAATGGTCCATGAGATAGGCTCAGATATTGGCATTTCAGCTTCGAGTTGAGTGGTGTGTTCTGGCTGGAGGCAAGTGATCTGCAGAGATGTGAAAGATTGTGTTCTCGTCTAAGTAGACATTTCAAGACATTTCATAAGGATGTCACACTGACAGCATCGTGTAAAGATGCGTGAACGTATCTGATTTTCAGCTGTAAAGTGCTGTTTCACAGATCTGTCCAAGGTTCGTGATCGAAAGGTCAATCGATCAATCGACTGCGGTTTAAAGGGAACGCGTCAGCACCTAATAATAGTCCACTGCAACTTGTTCCACTTGCCTTCGTATCCATCCTAACATACATTTACTACTTATATACTTGTCAATTGTAAGAATTCGATTCACTTCCTTCCAATAACTCATCAGTTTCCAAGACACTTATATTCACTTCTGGTTTTCTTCCTTAGCCCATCAATATCATATCCGTTTATCATGTCAGAAGACCCATCCATCAAAAAAGATCTCGTTGGCACTGATCAAGATCCTGCTACTGGTGAGTCACTTATCGTCTTGTGGTTTTCAGTTTCATGTTCTTATATCGCCGTTGCTCACGCCACCTTCGATTCCCTTCATAGCCATCCTGAGACCAAAGAAATCGTTAGTACACCCCACCAAAAGACAGCTTCCGTGCCACCCTGTGACTGAATGGAAGATGATCTGACGTCATTGTGATCGAATCTAAATTTTCTTGAAATCTTTTCTCACCAGTCCCAATCGTTTAGTTGTATGTCCAACTTCGTTTCACTTTGCTTGGATTTAGTTGGATAGCGAGAAATTGATTCTATGACTGACGTCATCAGGTCGACGAATCAACCGCCGATGATAACTCAGTTGCCACCCTCAATCCAGCCACGATGGAGATCCTCTCGCTTTTCAGGGGTGACACCATCATTGTCCGTGGAAAGAAACGCAAAGATACCGTCCTGATTGTACTTAGCAGTGATGATGTGGACGAGGGCAAGATCCAGATGAACAAGGGTAGGTTTGGGTTCAAATTTGTCTTCCTGAGACGAAGCTGACGTCATCAACGACTATCCAAAGTCGCTCGTAACAATTTGCGAGTCAAATTAGGAGACGTGTGTAACGTGCACCCTTGTCACGACATCAAATACGGCAAACGGATCCATGTGCTTCCTTTCGATGACTCCGTCGAAGGCCTTACTGGGAATATATTTGAAGTGTTTTTGAAGCCATACTTCCTTGAGGGTAAGTCATCGTCACATATTCCGAACATTGACTCAAAATGATAACTGATCGCGTATCTACTACAGCTTACCGACCGCTCCGAAAAGGAGACTCCTTCCTTGCTCGCGGGGCCTCCCGATCAGTTGAATTCAAAGTCGTAGAGACTGATCCCGCTGAGTATTGTATCGTTGCACAAGACACCGTCATCCACACTGAAGGCGACCCAATCAAACGGGAAGACGAAGAGGGAAATCTCAATGACGTTGGTTATGACGACATTGGGGGATGCCGCAAGCAGATGGCCCAGATCCGTGAATTAGTCGAATTACCGCTTCGTCATCCTCAACTCTTCAAGAGTATCGGTATCAAGCCCCCTCGTGGTATTCTTATGTTCGGTCCTCCTGGAACTGGTAAAACTCTCATGGCCCGTGCGGTCGCCAACGAGACTGGTGCATTTTTCTTCTTGATCAATGGGCCCGAAATCATGAGTAAGATGGCTGGAGAAAGTGAAAGTAACTTGCGAAAAGCATTCGAGGAAGCCGAGAAGAACGCACCTGCAATTATTTTCATTGATGAGATCGATTCAATCGCCCCTAAGAGAGAAAAGGTAGGCAAAAGCCCTCATGCTGGTCTTGTCTCTCTTTAAACTGACCCGACTTTCTTCTTTCATAGACCAATGGAGAAGTCGAACGTAGAGTAGTATCTCAACTCCTGACTTTGATGGATGGTCTCAAAGCTCGATCCAATGTTGTGGTGATGGCTGCCACCAATCGCCCCAATTCCATCGATCCTGCGCTGCGTCGGTTCGGTCGATTTGATCGTGAAGTTGATGTCGGTATTCCAGACGCTACAGGCCGACTCGAAATTCTACGCATCCATACCAAGAACATGAAACTCGGTGAGGATGTTGATCTAGAGAAGATAGCAGCCGACACCCATGGTTACGTGGGTTCGGACGTGGCATCTCTCTGTTCGGAGGCGGCTATGCAGCAGATCAGAGAAAAAATGGATTTGATCGATCTCGACGAAGATACGATCGATGCTGAAGTATTAGACTCACTCGGAGTGACGATGGACAACTTCAGATTTGCTCTGGGCACCTCCAATCCATCTGCTTTGCGAGAAACAGTTGTGGAGGTTCCGTCAGTCACTTGGGACGACATCGGTGGGTTGGAAAAAGTCAAACAAGAACTTCAGGAGACTGTTCAATATCCAGTGGAGCACCCCGAAAAGTTCCTCAAGTATGGTATGTCACCAAGTAAGGGTGTCTTGTTTTATGGACCTCCTGGTACCGGTAAAACGCTCCTCGCGAAAGCCATCGCCAACGAGTGTCAGGCCAATTTCATCAGTATCAAAGGACCTGAACTGTCAGTTGTCACCTTTATGCTCAGCCCACAACAACATACTGAACCGTCCCCTTTATCGTTTTTAGGCTCACTATGTGGTTTGGTGAGTCAGAGGCCAATGTGCGAGATGTATTCGACAAAGCAAGAGCAGCCGCTCCCTGTGTGATGTTTTTTGACGAGTTAGACTCAATTGCTAAAGCTCGAGGAGGTAGCTCTGGTGATGCTGGAGGTGCTGGTGATCGAGTCCTCAACCAGATTCTAACGGAGATGGACGGAATGAACGCAAAGAAGAACGTTTTCGTTATCGGTGCTACCAACAGACCTGATCAAATTGATCCCGCTCTGCTGCGACCGGGACGATTGGATCAATTGATTTACATTCCACTCCCCGATGAGACGTCTAGGGAATCGATCTTGAAGGCTGCCTTGAAGAGGTCGCCTCTAGCGCCTTCTATTGACTTGACATTCTTGGCCAAATCTACTCATGGTTTCTCTGGTGCCGATCTTACCGAAATTTGCCAGCGGGCGGCTAAGCTAGCAATTCGTGAAAGTATCGAAAAAGACATGCAAAAGGACAGAGAGCGCCGTGAAAGAGAAGCTCAACTTGAGGTGACTGGAGGTGATGCGAAGATGGACGAGGACGCTGGCGAAGAGGAGGACCCAGTACCCGAGATCACCGCTGCGTTAGTTCCCAAAATTTTGCAATCCTTTGAGTCTCTCATTAACCGCAATCTTTCTTGTTCGTCAGTCACTTTGAAGAGGCTATGAAGTACGCTCGCCGGTCGGTATCCGATCAAGATATCAGGCGATGTAAGTGGCTTTGAATGGTCTGGAGCCCCTTTGAAAACGCGTGTCTCGAAAATAGTTTTAACATATGGTGCCTTCTATTTCCTTAGATGAGATGTTTTCAACAAATTTACAACAGAGCCGAAGTTTTGGAAGCTCTTTCAAATTCCCTGAGGGCGAGGGCAATGCACCGAGTGCTGGTGCGCAAGGTGGAGCTCAGTTTGGGCAAGAAAATGAAGAGTGCGTATTTTTGTCTGAATGATGATCCTTGGCCTTGAATCATAATTGACCTCTTGAACGCTGGCCTGTGTTTTTACGGTGTTTAGTGACCTGTATGCATGAGCTCACAATCTTCCCCTTGGCTCCAAATATGGATAGCTTACCCCGAAGTTTTTGACCCGGGGGTTGCATTATGAGATGGTTTTTCTGGCTTCTTTTTTTCGAAACGAAAAATGTCATCAAGCGGTAGTGATGTGGCAAAAGTGCCCTTATACTTTAAATGTAATAGAAACAGTCTCAAAATTTCAATTTCAATCTAATCAATCAATGCTCACGCTAGCCCGCTGTTTGAGTCGTGTTCCCGTCGTTCAAGCTGAATATCTTTGCACCATTGCCATAAAGGAATTGGTTTACAAAACACTTGAAATGTCCTACATAAAATTCTCCAACTTTCAAAATAAAACCCAAGCTGGGACGTTATGGTGTGGTCATTAGCCGCGCCCTTGAAGACAAGCTGTTGTGGTGAGTATGCACATTCGGCCCCCAAGTCAGGGGCCAAGAGGGAGCAGGTCCCAGGATAGTCGTCAAACTTAATGGATCTGATGACCAAATCTTATGTCGAACGTATGACAGGTGTCTCCTTTTAACCAGTTTACCATTTACAACTCACCTTCTCTTTCCCGTTGCGCAATACTCCAAACCATAGAACCTCTCATTGTTGAACCACTCGAAACATGTCTCCTAGCATTACCGAAACTGAACAGCTTACCAAAACCCAAGCCATCACGGGCGATGAGCAAACTAAAGTTCAACCGAACGCGAAACCTATGAAATTTATTTTACCACCTACGTTCGATGACAAAGAGGAAGAGCGCAAGTTCAAGCTGGGCAAATTGGCTGCAGCATTTCGAATCTTTGGAAAAGTGAGATTTGTGTCTGCTTCGTCGGTCTCGGGATGAGATCGACCTCTCATTGATGAATCTTGCATCCTTGCTCCTTTCTAGTATGGGTTGGACGAGGGTGTTGCAGGTCACTTAACCTTGAGAGATCCAATTCTCAAGGATCACTTCTGGTGAGGCAGTGGTACTTTTCCGTTACGATCAAGTTATTCATATTCACGATCGATCGCATCAAACGGCCAGGGTCAATCCATTCGGTATTGCATTTACCCAAATGACAGTCTCGGACTTACTTTTGATCAGCCCAAGCGGTGACATTGTAGCCGGGGGAAAGCCAGACAGGCAGCTCTACAATCAGGTAACGGATACCCATACTGATTTAGCTCACAACATTGAGACTATCTGCTGACTTCGTGGTCTTTACCATTATCGAATATCAAGGCTGCATTTGCGATCCAGTAAGTTATTTACAACTTATAGAAGCTTGTCAGGATATTGACTGATCTTGTTCCATCTAGTCATGCTATTCATTCCGCTCGACCGGATGTCGAAGCCGCATGTCATAGTCACAGCCTTTATGGGCGTGCGTTCTCAACCCTTGGCATCAAGTACGCACATATCGACATATTCCTCAGATTACCTCGCTTTCATACTTACCCGTCTTGCATATCAGACTTGACATAACTACCCAGGATGCTTGTGCATTTCATAACGACTTGGGGTTATACACGGGTTTCGGTGGTGTGGCCCTCGCTGATGAGGAAGGCCAGAGAATCGCTGGTCAGTTTTCTTCATACTCACCATCGATAAAAATGGCGTTCTGAAAACTGCGCGATTGACTTGGTCCTTTCTTCCAGAGGCCTTGGGGGATAAGAAGGCTGTGATCTTACAAAACGTGCGCAACACATCATCAGGAAATCATTTGATTTATACTATCTACCGATTGTAAATGGATTCTGACCATCTTCTTGGGGTTTCCTTTATCAGCATGGACTTTTAACGACAGGTCCAAGTATTGAGGCAGCGGTGTGGTGGTTCATCTCGCTTGAAAGCCTCTGTCGTATCCAGCTCTTGGCTGATGCTGCGGCTGTCGGTCGAGGAATTCGTCCGATCGTGGTTGGTGAAGATGAGGCTAAATTTACGTATAAAACTACCGGTATGTTCATTCACCAATTCCCCCTAACTCGTACTTTACCTGAGCTGATGATTATTTCTCTGGTTTGATTTCCTACAAAGGTTCCGGTTTTGCGGGATGGGCTCAGGCTCAGCCTTACTTTGACAAAATACATACAGAAACCAATGGGGCTTATAAGTTATAGACTCGCCTAACGCAAGTTGTCTCGACGAGTCTCGCTGGTCATTTCTCATCGGCTGATCTTGAGTTTAGTATATGCCTTTTTGTTTCAAGGCAAGCATTGTACACGTATTATCAGTCCCTAACTATGTTCATCCAATTGGTCCAAAGCAGCGCCATCTTATTATGTAAAGTATATCATTTATTTGCACACTAACGTTAAATGAGAGAAGTCAAGATGAGCTATAGACATCATGCCTTGTTTTTTTGGCAAAACTTTGGATAAGTCCTCTGGCTTGGAGGAGCAGGACAACTCAGAAGTGGGTTCCAAGTGTCAAAGGATGGGCGATTGGGCCTGTCGTGATATAAATGTTGGCCAGTGCCCAGACAGTACAAGAAACTATATTGCACGGGGGAGTAGAGTATATGCTCGTTTTCATGGCTTGCGAATGGGTTTCTGTCCAATTGTTTACGTAGGTTAGATATTACATTTTTGCAGAAAAATCATGAATCCTCTCGAGAACATGTAAGATGGAAAGTGAAGTCGTGTTAATTAGATAGCATGTGTCAATGCAGATTTGACAGATATAAGGTGGAAACATCTCGAAGTAAGGCATCATGAGAGAAGTTGACACTGAATCAAGTCCGAGTGATCGCATATTTGAGTGTAGCCAACCCCAAGTGAAACCGAGTCTCTGATTGCATAGTACTTTGGTCGTGAAGGTGTTGTTGTTGTTGCAGCCCTTCGATCCTTGCGATATGGCATTTTGGTCTTATATGGCTTGCCCCTGGGTATATATCGATGGAAAGATTGATTGGATCGGTGATCAAATCTTGGTGGTCGCTCTTGCTTTGACATGAGAAGTGGCTTTGGCCTGAGCTTTTTTAGCTTCTTCTGCATCTTTTATAGGTTTCATGATTGATAGTTTGCCAACTGATCTTGATACAATCGTTCGTTCGATTTGAGTTGTCACATCTCTTGAAACTTTCTAAAGAGCAAAAATGACCATTATCAATAAACCTACTAAACTATGTTGAAAAATGTGATAAAATGCAAAAATATTATGTGAGAATAACGTAGTACATACTTGTTTTCGTAACATTTGAGTGATCGCTGGTCCTTTTACGGGTGCCACAGTACGTCCTAAAAAGAAGTTAGTCAGGTCATGATCAATCCGAAGGAAACCGAATGGAGATACGAAAGTCTTACCGCCTTTTTTGACGGCCTGTGGTTTTGTTGATTTTGTGGAAGAAGATGAAACTTTCTTGGGTTTGAATCCTTGAGCCATTGGAATATTTACTTCGATAGTTTTGATTAGGAAGATGAGTTGAAGGGTTAAGAATCAAGAGTGGTTGGTATGACAAAGAAAATATCTCAAGTGATGTGCACCATTTTTCAATTCAAGGCGCACACCCAAGACTGGATGCGCCGCACGAGAAATGCGCCGCATCAAACATACAATTATGATCCGGCCACATTTCATCACACTTGAAGCCTATGCCTTCCGCTGATGTTTGAGTGCCCTTTGACTTCTGTGAAGGGTTCGGGTTTTGCGTCCTCGCTGTCAGGTGATGTGAGGCTTTGAGACCTTTTCATGATATACGGAGAACAAGGCAAAGAAAGAGCAATGACTTGAAAGGCCGACTCAAGTTTGGTCAACCGTCATGTAGATATGTATACTTAAGTATTTAGTACAACCACACCTTTGTGACACACCTGTATCACGACCTTTGATCAGTTTTCTATGACTTTGCCCTTTTGAACCACTCTGAGTCTGAGTCTGACTCATCCCATTCACCAACAAAGCTCACTACAATCACTATACTCATCTCCTCTCTCAAATTATCCTCTTCAATCGGACAACGTTTCAACTATATCCTGCCTGGAACTTGGACTGCATCTCTAATCAATTGACGCTATCCTACACATTTTCATCCGGAACGCGTCCGGCTCGATCTCCCCGTTTATCTTCTTTTGACACTGATAGATCTCTCCCTGGAACCAATACATACCTCGATCGGCCAGTGTGGATGGTCTGATGTCCGAGGCGATGCAGGATTCAGATTTGCCTCAGCCGGCAGTAGCTTGCGTGAATGGCGATGGGATGGACGCGACCTCTAATTCGATCGTCTCTGCGCTACAGACAGAGCTAGATGAACTCAAAGCTGAACTCAAACGGGTTCAGATCGAATCAGAATCCGATCTCAACGAGTCCAACGGCCGCGTACTTGAACTGGAAACAAAACTTTCAAATCAATCGAACCTTCAAATTCAACTTGATGCCAGCCTCAAGGAAGTGAACTCTTTGAAAGAAGCACTGAAGACAAGGACGGGAAGTAACGAAGAGTCTCAAGAGAAAATTTCAAAATTAGAAAGTGAAAAAAATGACTTGTTAGAAGTGGTCAGAGACAGTCAAAAGGAGTATGCTGATTTAGAAGGTAAGTCACTAGCTATGTGAATTAGAAACCACTGGCTTTGATGTCTATAAAGAATCATACTGATGGTATTTTTTTACCCCCAGCTGAAACGCAATCGAAAGCTGAACAGTTGGATATGGCCAGAGCTGAGATTCGAAAATTGGAGACGACCCTCGCAACTTCTCAAGAAGCTGAACGAGTCGCCCGATTACAGGCTCAGGCTCTCGAGTCTAGTTCCAATCTTGTCAGCGCTGATCGGGACTTTTATGTGAAAGAATTAGAAGAATCTCGAATGGGCTGGCAAAAATTTAGGACTGACAGTGTACGTCGAGATTTCTGGAGATCACCATTCTCTCCTTTTCTATGGAGGATTTTAGAGTAAAGGAATTGCCACAATATAAACTAATTGCGTGGTATGGCGCTATGGAATGTGTGCACAATGAATTAAACCGTTTTGATACTCCTTTCCCGCTGCATAACATGCTTGTTAACCTTTTCATAGCACCAAGAAATATCTCGTCTTCAAACGGAGCTAGACAAACTTACCCACGCCCACGATCATCTCACTACATCTAATACCGCCCTTCACACTCAACACACCAGCCTTCAGGAGCACCACAATGAAACCATCGAGAAACTCAAAGATCTTTCACACCGGCATATTGAAGAGGCAGCCGCTTTCCAATCAGAAATCGAGATTCAAAAGCGAGTTACACAATTAATGGATCAGCGCGATAAGGATCGAGGTCGCCGTATGGAAGAAATTGAATCGGAATGGAACACTCGGCGTACAGAACTGGAAGAGCGGGAGAAAGCCTTGGACGAAGAATTGGGACGAGAAAGAGCGCGTTACAACGAGCTAGAAAAGAAACTGGCACAAAACCAAAGTGTTCTCGATAATGTGCTTGCATCAGAAACCCCTGGTTACGATTTCCCAGATGAAGGACATTCGAATGGCGACATCAACCTTGGGAATGCCACCCCAGGCTCTCCACTCAACCGTCTACGGAATGGCTCGGCTCTGCGTAATGGACTCAGTCCAGCTGCTGCCATGGTCAATAATCTCCAACGGAGCGGCAAGAGTCTTACTCAGATATACACCGAAAAGATGTTGCTTGAAGAGCAATTGGCGGAATCGAAAGATGAGAACCTTCGTTTGAGCGAGTGTTTAGCTACAATCATGGGTGAGATTCAAGACAAGGTAAATTTTAGTTTTTATTCTCTAAACCTTTCATAAAAGCGGTATGCTTACTGATACTTTGAACTTGAGAAAGGCGCCAGTCATTCAACAACAACGTGTAGAAGCCGAGAGGATCAGACTGGAGTTAGATGAGCTAACCACGGAGCTTACGACGTCGATTGAACAGAAGGAAGAGGCTGAACGCAAATATGAAAGTTGTCTCCTCGATCTCAAGGGCCTTCAACGTGATCATGATCTATCGAACCGTCAACTACAGGATTTGAGTTTGCAAGTCCGTGTTTTGACAAAAGAAGTGACGATTCGCGATCGTGGAGACAGCCGCGGTTTGAATGGAGATGAGGATGACCTGGCCAATGAAGCCAGAAACGGATACATCAACCTCGAGGATGAGACAGAAGATCCCCTCCTCTCCAATGATCTCGTCACATTCAAGGATATTGCCGAGCTGCAGCACAAGAATCTCAAATTGTTAGCAGTAGCTCGTCAATTGACTGCCAAGCTGCAAGAACTAGAAGCGAATCGCGCGATGAGTGACGATGAAGATGAAGACGATCAAGCCGCGAAACAAGCGGTGGAAGAGGCTCATGAACTAATTCTTCGCTTAAAATCCGATGTGGAATCTGCTCAGCGCAAGAGTGAGGCCTTGTCACGCGAAAGAGACATGCTGAGACGTATGTTGAGTCAATCGCAACAAACGAACCTCTCATCTGAGGCTTCACATGTCAACCAGGGCCATGGCCAACAGTCAATGAACGGGTCTCATCAGCAATTTGAAGAGCTTCATGCCCAGTTCGAAGCTTACAAGACCGAGATCGGAGCTGACTCGAAACGACTTAACGAAGACTTGAATCGAGCCCGTTCAGATCTTTCTCAGGCGCAGGTATCGCTAGCCAAAGCTAATGCTCAGATTGAGTATCTCAACGGTATGTCGTGTTTGTGATAGTGGTAGTTGACTCTTCGCACTCAATCAATCCTGTATGGTCTATCCCCATTCCTCATTCATGCCGTGTATACCAGAGCGTCACAGAAACATCGATCAGACAAGTGCTTTACAGACACAGGAAATCCAGAGTCTTACCAAGACAAGTATCAAATTACAAGAGCAGCTCGTACAAAATGAAATGCGGCTTCATCAGGTATTTCTTAATGTTTGAAAATGTCTTGAGGAAAAGCTTATGAATGATGCGATGATATTGGTCACAGGCGAATGAAAGTGCAACTGAGCTCAAGACACAATGTACAGTATTACAGCATCAAGTGCATACCCTCACCACAGAGAAAGAGGTCTGGAAAGTGAGTGATTGACCTCGCGTTTGCTCCAAAGCAACCTCATTCCTCAGTTCTAATCTACGTCCAACGTCATAGGGAGTGGAAAGTCGCTTGACGGCCGAAAACGGTAATTTGATCCGAGAACGAGATGGCATTAGTGGTATCTTGAAGAACATGCGTTCGATGCAAGGCGAGTTGGAACGCAACTCTTCTGATGGCCGACGCCGACTAGAAAATCAGGTTACTAGGCTGGAAGCCCGAGTGTAAGTGTCACAACCCTCTTTGATTTTCGTTGATGCACTAATATTTGGTTATGCGACCAGTCAAGAACTAAAAGATAAGTTGAAGAACGAATCTGAAAGTCTCAAACAAGTCACTTTACAGCGAGAGTTGGACAACAGAGACTTCCAAATGCGAATAGATAAACTGGTGAGTTTTTGGAAAATTGAAACTAAAAGTACAACAAATGCTCTCACCCGATTGACCTTGCAAAATTTTCACTTGCCTCTGCCACCTGCTTTCGTGATCTCAGAGTGGTGACTATGTTGCTGCTCGGGAAAACCTCGTTGTCGCACAGACCAAACAAGAGCATTTGGAAGCCAGAGTCAAGGAGCTTTCTGGCCAAATTACCATGAAAGAAGATCGATTGAATGTCTATGAGCGCTACGGAGTATCTAATACATCGACAAGTCAAGGCTCAGGTGACGGTAATGGAGCCCAAGCCTCTACCCTGAGTCAACAGCAGAAGCTGGAGATCGAGAACGCTCAATTGAAGTGAGCTAATCATTATTCCCTTTCGGGTCTCCTTTGCTAAACCAATCCTTACGTATGTGTTTTATTACAGACGCGACTTGATAGCTGCCAAAGAAGAGACGGCCAAAGCCAAACAGAATGTCGAAGAGTTTAAACTTATTGCCCAAACAGCAGAGACTGCGTTGGTATCACTCACATCCACTCACGATGAGTACAAATCTACCCAAGAGGCCGACTTATCACAAAAACAGGTAAGGTCTTTGCACTTCTTGGATTTTCTGTGACTCGCTCTATGTTCTGCACCGCCATGATGAATATTGAAAGCTGAGAAAATTTGCTGTTGTAGACTGCTTTTGCTACGTTGGAAGAGCAAACCAAGAAGCTCACCGAGAACTTGGAAGTTGCGTCTGCTCTCAATAAGGAGTTGCAGCAAATGCTCGACAATCAAAGATCCGAGTTCGAGACCGAAAAGGCACGTTTGCTATCGACGTTAACGGGTCTTCAGGATATTGAAGAGAGAGTCAAAGCACGAGAAAGCGAGCTACGAGCCGAGGGTGATCAGCAACGAGCGCTAGCCAATGAGAATCATAATCGATATCAGGCTGAGGTACAGAATCACGCCATCTCGTTGAACGAATTATCGACCCTTAAAGAGCAACTTGACAAGGCTCGGGCCAAGATTACTGCTGCAAATACTGCAGCCGATACCGCCAATGCAAAGTTGCTAGGATCGGAAGCTAGTTGGGCTGAGCAAAAAGTTACCTTCGCAAAAGAAATTGAGGGACTCTCAGAAAGGTTTGTTTCGAGCTGGATATATCAGCCATGTCGATCTGGGGCCAATGTGTATTTTTTTTCCTTTTTCTACGTAGATGTGAAGATCTCAGGAAGCAAAACACCCTGCTGCATGAGCATTTGGAATCCGTCAGCTCACAAGCAGCCCAAATTTCTAATGACTCCATCAACTCAGCGGCTGGTATGCTTAACGCAGCCGAAGAAAGCACTTTGGAAGATACTGACGAAAACAAAACACAATCGATTCAGCAATTACGCGGGCTGATCAGATACTTGAGAAATAATCACGATTTGATTCAAAACCAGCTATCATTGGCTAAACATGAATCTGAACGCTTGCAAAAGCAACTACATCATACCTCAAAGGACCTGGACCAGACTCGGTCCGAGTTGAACCAGGTATGTCATCATGACCCTTCACATCTTTTCCAATGGTTTACTGTTCTGAACCTCGTAATCTCGACGTGTATTGATGACCATGATGTCGTGGCGTGCTTCTTGTTCAGGAGCGGGAACGCACTCGACAAGGATATGTATCCTCTTCGGAGTATACTCAATTGCTAGATCAAATCAATACGCTGAATATGGTCCGTGAAAGTAATGCGACTCTGAGGGATGAGTTTGTTCGATCGGACCGCAAAGCTAAGGATCTAGAAGCAAAATTGCAACAAACAAATGCAAAGCTAGTGCCCCTGGAAACCGAACTTCGGGAGGTGAAAGCAGTCGTGCAACAATATCAGCAAGAAATTAGTCTTCTGACCGAAGATAACGAACGATGGAAAGCAAGAAATCAACAGATATTGGAGAAATACGAACGTATTGATCCTGCTGAGGTGCAAGCTCTTCGTGATAGCATCATTCAACACGAGGCTGAAAATACCCGACTACGTGCAGATGTCAGTGATTCTCGACTACTGGATATGAGAGCAGCTTAATTGAACGCGTCCCCATCTGATCTAATTTGCTCTCTGGATAATCATCAGTGTGCTGAAAAGCAGGATAGGTTTGTTCGTTTACAAACCTTCGCGCGCGAGCAGAGAACGAAATTGAGTGTGACAGAGGCTGAACTGAGCTCGCAACGGGAAGCCATTCAACAAGCAGAAGGCCAAGCTCAAGAACAACGCGATCTGGTAAGCTTACATGAGTCTAAAGGTTTATTCTATACTTCCGAAAAGCGATTTATTGAACTAGCGATGATTGACTTACAGGTTGGAAGACTTCAACAAGAGAAGGCAGACCTAGAAAGGTCTCTGGCCGATGCAATTGCTCATAAGAAGCAACTTGCCGAACTTCAAACTGCAATAGACGAGTCAAAGGTTGAGATGGAGAAGCGGCAGGCTGCAGTTGATGTCAGTGTAATGACACAGCACATCTATCTTCGCGTTTCGCTAACATGCAATTCATCATTTCTTCCCGTCCCTGCGATAGTCGCTTACAAAGGCAAACTCTGCTCTTATTACCGAGAAGGTGCGCAGTCGATGTTCATTTCTGACAGCTCGCCATCTGAACACCTCAGCTGATCAGTCTCATCGGATCCTTTGTTTTATAGCAAGAGATTGATGCGGCAAAGCAGAATTTGGAGTCAGAGATCAAGAAATTGACCGCCAATACATCACAACTGCCGCCTGCACCAATGTCCGAAGAGTTGATTGAAGCAGAGGTCACCAAACGATTAGACGCAAAGTTGGCATCAATTCCATCTAATGGAGGTCCTACTATCACACCCGCTTCTAGCGACGAGCTACAAAAAGCTGAAGCGCTCGCCATCTCTCAAAGAGAGGCGGCGGTGCAACAGGCCATGGAGGATACGACAAAGAAAGTGACTGCGGAGTGTGAGAAGAGAAGAGAAGCCGATATCGCTAAGCTCAAGCTCGAACTTTCGGTTCCGCCTGACGAGGCAGTCAACGCGCTATTGATACAAAAACAAGCTGCCTTGAAAGCTGAATGGGAAGCGGGAGCTCAAGTCAAGGAGCAGCAGCTTGAATCACGATTGAAAGCGGCTTTGGAAGCAGTCGAAAAGGCTGAAAAGGCGGTAGTTCAACAATCCGCGTCCATCTCATCGCCGCCGGTTGGTTACTCGGAAAAGCAGCTCCAAGAGAAGGTCGAAAAGGCAGTTTCCGACGTTCTGGCAGCCAAGGAGATCGAATTCAAAAATAAGGAGGCCGCACTGCTAGAAGCACACAGAATTGACAAAGTGGCCACTATTGACGACCTTAGAATCAAGATCGCCAACGAGGCAAAGACCAAGGAGAAAGTTACACAGCTTCAACTCAAAAAATGCCAAGCGCAACTAGCGCAATACAAGGAGCGAGATAGCGCTGCAAGTCAATCGCAATTGGCCACTACTCCAGCTGCGACGTCTTCAACGCCCGCAAGCAATGCGACTCAGGTGTCTGCGCCTTCCGTTATCCCACAAGTTCCAGTTTCTGGCAATACACTTGCAGCTGCCCCGGTGACCGGCCCACCTGCGACCGTCACTCCGTCTACCGAAACGCCACCCCAAACATCTCCTATCCCGACTTTGACAGGTAACGGTGCTGCTGTCAGACCCGCAGCTCCTACTATTACGTTTGGAAGAGGTTCGCGCCCAGCTGGACGCGGTATAGGACGTGTTGCTCACGGTGGTCGCGGGCGGGGTATCGATTCATTACCAGCGGAGGGGAGGATGGTGGAGAAGCCTGGGTTGACTAGTAATATCGCTGGAAGGGGTGGTCCTTCGTTGGCCATTCGAGGAGTCGCTGCCACCAAGCGAGGATCATTGGGTGCTGGAATGTTAAATGCGGCAGTAAGAGCAGCTACCAGTGGTGCATCGACCCCAAATGAACTCAGTACGTCTGAAGGTCCTATGGCCAACTTTGGTACAGTAGGTAAACGGGCAAGAGAGGAGGAGGCTGCAAGTGTTCAGGCCGAAGCATCGAACGTCGATGGAAATGCGAAACGTCCGAAATCAAACGTTGGAGGGGAGGAGACAGTTAATCAGACTACTACAAATGCGGGAGGATTAGCCTCAAGGTTGAGCAAAGGTGCAGCACCTTGATGATTATGTTTGTCTCATGTGAACCTAAAGCTCTGTTTGAGGTATAGTGTATTGAGAAGTGAAGTGAAAAAGGTCCTACTTATGTGAAATGTATCAACATCATTTTTGATTATGTTTTACTTGCTTAAACTGGAACAGCACTGATTTTTAAGATAGAGATTCTTTCAAAAAGGAAAAGAAAGTCAATAATATTTTAATATTTTTTCATATTGTCTTTGGGTTGAGGTGTTGTTTTGAATTTTATCATTGGTGTAACCCTGACGCTATAGAAGTCAACTGAGTTTCTACAGTATCTTGATGAGTACCTTTTTATTAGTGTTCTTGGCCAATAAATCAGAGGTTTCTGACTTTGATCACTCTGGGTTGGTTTTGGAGCCTTTAAAAGCTAGTGTGCTCAAGTGGGCTCTTATTTTGATTCATGTCTTATTTGCTAGTATCTCTACCCCAACACAGTGCAATTATTAAATATATGCTATAATGCCTAGCCCACTGATTTGCCAAAATTTTATCAACTCTCAAAACCAATTTGAGACAGCTATGCAGAACTATGCTATGAGGCATGTAACACATAGGGTGGCTTTGTTAGGTAGCGGAAAAGCTAGACAGGCCCTAGCATACCTCTGAAAGATACGCTAACCAAGATAATGTAACTTGTTTAAAGTCTCACAGCTATCATAAATCAATAGCTTGTCTATTTCAGCTGCATCAGCACTACCTAGCGCGCGACATGGCTCAAAATAAAAAACCTGCACAACACGCGAGCTTTGATTCAGGGATGCAGGTCACGCTCACACCCGGCACCTTTTCTGTGGCCCAGGGCATGGTCATGGCCAGTCATATACAGAACATCTACTCATAGCCCAACTCATTTTTAGTCGCTACTTGCCGCTTAAAACAATCTTTAGGGTGGGTTTAGCTGGACTTCATGCCCTATGAAGGGCATGAAGGGCTTGGGGTGAGGGCCACATGTGGCCTCAGCCCATGCCTTGGGCGCCTCAAGGCTTTGTGGCACCTGGTGTGAGTGTGAGACGCAGATGTGGGTAGACTCTACTTGGTTACAAAGCAGGTCCAAGACACTCAAACTGAGTCCCACTCAGTCATATGGAAAGACTGACTGAGATACTCAAACAAAATTTGTCAATGGGCACCCTCAGACCACAAGACTTGTGATGGCCCCATCTACAAGTATCTATTTCTCCACAGGACCCACAGTCATGTTGTACTCACTTGAGATCTAACTCACCAAGATGCAACACCAAGTGAGTAGAAGCTAAATTCTGCAGAGAGGGAGTACCGGTCACTCATGATTATCTCAGTTGGAGAGGACAAATTCAGAACACTTGTATTCAGATTGCCTAACAATTTTCAACCTCTAAATCATGATTTTTTGACAAAGAGGTGGATAAACAGGGGATATTGATTGTATTCCTCAAACAGAGAAGTAACATATAAAAGAAAAGATTTAAATGGGATTCAACAGGAGGTTGTTACGAACCTGAATGTGTAACGTACTGTGAAAGACACAAGACATGTCACAGATGAGAGTTGTCTATTCACTTGTTGTATTACGTAATATGCTTCTCTTCATCCAACAATCAATATACTTCTTTGATTGCTTGGTACAAGTGCATCCCTTCATTCCGTTGACAAGACAACAAACCCAGAGAGGGGTCTTAACATATTGTCGGATCATTACTTAGGAATTGAGGGAACGAAATCAGACCAAAATCAAAATCAATAAAATTGAATTATAATAGAATTATCAATTGAAACCTCACTCACTGTACTGAAACCTTAAGAGACATCTAAAATTAAATTTGGAGACAATGATTTTTGATGATTGAAAAAAAGGATACAACTGTCCTTAAGAGTCCTCTCCCAGGTGCCCAGTAGCTCACGCTCACACCCGGTGACTTTTTTGTGGCCCAGGGCGTGGCCAGGGCCATGGCCTATGCCACGCATGGCCTTAAAAACATGGCACAATTCAACAATTTATACACGTTATAATGCCACCATCCTTCATGATATTTGCCGCGAAGACGGAACAAATCCAACTCGCCCTCATTGGAGCACAGAGAACACAAAATCACACTGAAGGGCCAGGGCATGGCCGAGGCCGAGGCCCCGGCCCTTGCCCTGAGCCCTGCCGTGGCGCCACGAGGCATCGGGGCATCGGGTGTGAGCGTGACCAGTAGCCTTGTAATTCATGAGCCAGTGCCTGACTAGGACCAGGTGGCATACCACATCAGTTATTAAGCCGCCTCTGAACAGGACCATCATGTTACCCAAGATTGAAAAGACACACTTGCCAGAGGCCAAAGAGGCAGCAATTGTCAGATGCTACAGGGAAATCTGGGCCAAGATGGGATGCAGGCCCATTTTGGCCATGCACTGGATAAAAAAATGGCGAACATGGAAAGAGGACAAAGTCAGTAAGGGCCCGTTTGGGTTGTTTTCAGATATTATCTGACCTGAACACCAAATCTTGGTTTGCCCCTATCTCAAGGGGCACATCAAGATTGTTGTAAATCACATATAGAGATTACCAAACAGTGATCCAAAAGAGGTCAACAGACATCTGTTGAGCTTGTCATAATCAGTACAGTGTTTGGTGATTGCAATATCAAGTGTATCTACTCTTTTTATTCAGCTCAATATTCTAAATGGTCATTGTCATCCTGCTTCATCATTCCTCACATCTATACAACTCTCTATCTTGTTATATCATCACAATATATAGAATCAATTCAAATCAAGTACTATCTTTGACCTGTTTTAAGATAGTTTGATCCTCATGACCACCATCAGAACAAGGAATCATTCAAAGTATGAAGTTGCAAGGATAGCCAAGCAAGTGAGGAGATGTGAGCATTGAGAAGGTAATATTGGGAAGGGTTATGGTGTGTGGGTAATGATAAAAGTAGAAATAAATGAGCAAAGGGGATGGATTGGGGAGGGGCAGATTGAGATATTGGCTCCAGATACAGTCAAAAGGCTGTAATACAGCCTTTTGTATCTCAATATTGTTGATCAGATATCACCATGTTGGTATCCTTGTAGCACATTGAAATGCACACACAGAGAGTTTTGAAAAAAAATCTTTTGGTAGGATTTAGACTGAGATTGGTGTTGAGTACCCTTTGTGAATGATCATTTGACTAAAGGATTTGTGGGATCCTTTGTCAGCATTTGGGGTCAACTGTGTGTCAAAATCCCAGTTGACAAAGGGAAGACATGCCTATTGTTGAGACCTCTGTAAAGGATCTTTCAAGTATGTATCAAAAGTTTTTGGTGTGTGCACGTCAACGTGCTACAAGGATACAGACACAGTGTATTGACCTTAGCTTTTCAAACCAAATGCCAATTGGATTCAGGCTATCTGGTTAAGTTTGGACCAAGATACAATGTGGCTGTATGTAATTTTTTTGGTGTGAAATTTAGCCACATTGTATCTGCTTGCGGTGTCTGAACAGGCCCTCAGTGATTGTATTGAGTTTCCATGGATCACAATAAAGGAAAATTGAAAGGAGAAGAAACACGCCATCCAAAACTTCCCAATGATCTCATTGGGAAAAGTGGGATCCTGATTGGTGAAATAACAATGAATTTTGTCTGATGTGTCTATTGACATACTTTTCTGACCATTTGAGGTGGACCCCACAAGTTAATAGATGTCCAGGATGTTCTGGACCACAAAGTTGTGCAAGTTGGACTTCCAAAGATTGTATTCATTGTGAAGGCACTGTTTTGCAACAATTTCAAAGGCTTCATGTGCCATATCATAATGTAAATGTTTGTCTCCTTGGAACAGATTCCTGAGTAGTGTATAGACTAGGGGTTGGTGGTTTTTTTTCCTTGCACAAGAGATACTCGACCAATTTGACCTCTGCCCATTTGTAAGCAAGACCTCAGGCACCAGAGACTGCTTGATTTGTCTTGAGGACCTTTTCAGAGAGCTGGGAGAACCAACTGATTTGTGGAGTTGTTTGACCAAAAAATGTGGGTTGCTGCTTTGAACACCATGTATTTGAACATCTCCAGGATGGGTTCCATCTACTCAATGGTTGCCCACTTGGTTTTCTGGCTAGTTCAGCTTGCGTTGGGTCCGCGGTGTAAAGTTCAAGTTGGACTGACACGTGAGTTGTACTGCAGTCTGTACAACTCTGTCAGTCTGAGACTCCGCCTTGGGGCCCAACTGTCAGAAAGTGGGTGGGTACACTCATACCCACACCTGAATCCCTGCTTTGATTACTACCATCATGTATCTAAAATGTTGAAGTAGATTAGATAAATAGAAAAGAAGGAAATGAAAAACTACAAAGAGTAAAATTAAAACAATGAAATCCTTTGAAAAGTCTCGAAGCTCGTCCTGATAACCCAAATGACGAATCTAGAGGTGAGTCTCAAATCACCTCTCGTCCTAACTACCTGACTAACCTACAGATTATAAATAGAGACATACAATAATGAAGATAACAAGAGTTAAATAATATAAACAGAGAATAGTGTAAGAGAAGTAATCTGACCTAAAGGTTTATAGTCAAGATGAAAAGATAGAATATGAATTCGACACGTATGGTCTCAGTATTGAATCTAGTGTCGACATGTCATCAGATGAAAAGGTCACATATTCAATTAGTAATAAAGAAATAAGAAGAAATGAGAAAGAATAGAGAGATGAAACTATAGAAGAGAAATGTGGAGTAACTCACTCTTTTCCTATACCGTGAATGAACGGATGAGGAAAAGAGAGAGTGTACACGCGTCCCAGGAGTGGCGCAATTTAAGTTGAAGATAATTAGGGTTTGAGATTTAGTTTAGTATGTTTAGTATAAAAGTTGTATTAAGACTTGTGGCTTATGTACTATTCATTTCCAGTAACATGTCACGACATCTGGAACCTCTGTCATGAGAGAAGGTCATACTCAACACACCCCCTGTTTCAGATGTCCGTGAATGACTTCCAACCCTATCTGATCCCTAAGTTCACGGAAAGGACCTGGATGTAGAGGCTTAGTGAGGGTGTCGGCAAACATGTTCTTACTGCTAACATGTCTCATTTTGATGACATTCTTCTCGACTTGCTGCCTGATCCAATGATATTGCACTTCAATATGCTTTGTGCGAGCGTGAAAGATTGCCTTTTGCGTCAATGATACTGCCCCAGTGCTATCACTACATAGAATGGTCGGATTCTCCTGCCCTGATGATATACATGACAATAGTCCTCGCAGCCATACAACCTCCTGGCCTGCTTCAGTCATAGCTTTGTACTCTGCTTCCGTCGACGATAAGGCTACTGTAGGTTGTAATCGACTTTTCCAGCTTACCGCTGCCCCGTTGAGTTTGAATACATATCCAGTTGTAGAGCGTCGAGTGCTTGGATCCCCTGCCCAATCGGAGTCAGTATGACATTCGGGAAAGTTCCAACTTTGAATACCTTCAACTGTGGTAGCTTGAGATGAATAAACGAGACCTAGGCTTTGAGTTCCTTTTAAGTAACGTAAAACATGGAGTCCCATTTTCCACGCTGTCATTGACGGTCTAGATAGATGCTGAGACAGTGCTCCAACTGCGTAAGCTACATCAGGGCGGGTTCCTTGGGCGATGTACATCAGACTTCCAACCAGGCTATTATATGGGAGTCCTGATTGCTTGAAATCTAACACTTCTGAATCGCTGGCTTTTGAAATTTTGGTTCCCCCCGGAAAAGGCGTAGATGCTGGTTTACAATCTTCACAGTTGAACCTTTCCAAGACAGTTTGAATGAAAGCTGGTTGACTTAACGAGTAACCTCCATCTTCGTGTGAGTGAATCTCAATCCCAACTATGCAATGAGCTGGTCCTAAATCCTCCATTCGCCACTTCAACTTGAGTAGTCTTTTGATCTCTTGAATCTTGTCCCCGGTGATAGCCATATCATCTACATGCAGGTAAATTAGGGTCTCATCACCATTTTCATCTTTCCCATACCATAAGCAAGCGTCATGAGGATTTTGCACCAAACCAATTTGCTGAAATTTATCTTTTACTTCATCATTCCAACACCTAGCTGACTGTTTCAGACCGTACAACGCCTTCTTCAAACGAGCTACCTTTCCATTCGCACGTTCATCATCATATCCTTCAGGCAACTCCAAATAGATTTCCTCTTTCAGATCACTGTTTAGGAAAGCTGCGATAGCATCCATTTGTTCTATATCCCAATCCTTTCCGGCAGCCACCGCCACCATTACTCTGAAAGAAGCTAGTCGTCCCGTTGGCGCAAAGGTTTCATTGAAGTCTATACCCTCAGTTTGAGTATAACCTTTCGCCATGTATCGAGCTTTATGCTTTGAAATAGATCCGTCTGGGTTGAGCTTGTATTTGAAGTGCCAACGTCCACCAACTACCGGTGCATCTTTTGGTCGGTCTACTATCTCCCAGACCCCCATGTCCTGTATGTTCTTCATCTCTTTGTCACACGCCTCTCTCCATTTAACGGCATCAGCTGACTTCATTGCCATTTTATAGCTCTTAGGTTCGGCTCTGGCTCTCATCGCTTCTCTACATTCAAAGATTCGAAGAGGCGTTTGTGTCATTTTAGGTACTATACTGCGCATAGCCGGAGTATGGATGATATTAGAATCACCAGGCACGTATCGATTCACTTGTTGATGATCTCGATTAGATCTTCGGGGTTCTGGTCTTGACGCTTGTTGGGGCTGAGACGGGGGACTATCAGCATCAGGGCTTGTCGGAGTCTTATTTGATTCCTGAATTGGCTTTTCTTGGGTTAAAACAGGTTCGGTAACGATCTGGGGAGTGAGACTCTCCTCAACAATGTCGTTATCATCGTCTGACTCATATGTCTGTTCTTGTACAACTTCAGGATTGTTTGTATTATCAAACAGATCATCTTCATCATCTGAGTCATGATTATGATGTGTCGGACCTGGAATCTGATCTTCCGTAGGTTCTTCTTCCTGTCTAGTCAACAAGGGTAGATCTTCAATAAAAACCCAGTCTGGATTCTTATCGGCATCCTTCATAAAGGGAAACACCAAGGGTTGAAATGTCACATCGTGACTGATATGTATGTGATTTGTTTCTAAATTGAGGATAGTGAAATTATGATTGTCTTCCGTGGCTCCTAATAGAACCCCGGGTCTTGATACAGCTTCAAATTTTCCGCCTCGAATTTCTTTTCTGATATGTCGATAGGCTAAGCATCCGAAAGGCTGAAAGCGTTTGAAGTTACTTTGTCTTCCTTTCCACATTGAATGAGGAGTAGCTTTGAGATTGAGCGAAGTGGTAATAGTTCTGTTCTGAAGTAGTACTGAGTAAGAAACCGCATGATACCAGTATCTAATTGGTAGACATGACTGAATCATCATGCACCTAGCTTTTGTGTTTATGGTACGGTTTGATCGTTCTGCCACACCATTTTCTTCAGGTGTGTACGGTGAGGTGACTCGCACGACAATTCCAAGTGATTCAAGATAAGGAGATAAGAGACCGTTGATGAATTCTCCCCCACCGTCTAAGGAGAACATCTTCAATTTCTCCCCGGTCTGTCGTTCAGAGTAAGCTATGTAACGCTTAAAACAGTCAAAGACAGTCTCTGCACTCTTATCAGGCAGTCCGAAAGATACTCGATAACTGCTGAAGTCATCCGTGAATAGTATATAATATTCCTCACGGTTGACAGCTGTGGTTCTGATTATTCCACTTAGATCGACGTGAACGTTCTCAAGAAAAGTGGTGGCTCTGGGTCTGGTGGAGGAAAATGGCAATCGATGATTTTTGGCTAAAGGACAAACAGGGCATTTTGATATTATTTCAAAGTCTTTGGGGTTTATATTTTGTGGCAGTACATCATGAAAGTAACCAAGATTCCACATCCTTTTTAGGTATTTCTCGCTTGGGTGACCTAAGGAGTAATGCAGTTTCAGAATTGTAAGTTGGTTGACTGATGACTTTGATGACTGATGGGATTCTCGACTGACCGCTGATCGTATAGTGACATACATCATACTGCCCTCGCCAATGAATCGTCCAATGAATAGTTCTTTCTTCCCATGATCGATTCGAAAGTTTGGATCTTCAAGGACCGTGGTGACTGCGCCTGCCCTAAGAATCCTTCCACCAGCTATGAGATTTCTAGATAACTCAGGAACATATAAACACTCCTTCAATTTAATTTCTTCACCTCTTGAGTTAAGAAGCGTAACGTTTCCGATCGAATGAATGTCCAGGGTCGCGCCTCCTCCAGCTAAGTTGAGTTTTGCTTTCGGATCATCATTTGCCATCATAGTACCAACTTCGAATAGTGAAGCATCGTGGAACATATGATGCGATGCACCAGTATCGATGAGTGCTACCGAACTACACTGATCACCTACACATGCGAGTTGAGGTTTTGCCGAGCAAGAGTAATGTCCATCTATATCAACATGATAACTGAATTCGCGATCCTCTAGCTTTAATCCCTCGAATGCTGACTCGAGTTCTCTAGAATCAGGAAAGTCGGAACCACCGATGTGTCGGGAGAATCCACCAGCAAAGTGAGCGCCACCTCTTCCGCGACCTCTTGAGCTACCACGACTTCCACGAGGATACTCCACCCATTCTCCAGCGTCACGTTTGGATTTCTTCCAAGCTTCCATCTTACTGGAGTTATTGGGATGATGATAACATTCAGATGGATCGTGTGGCTTTGTCGGGTGATCTCGGCCAATGCATCGATTCTTGCTACAGGTCTGCCAACGGCCGGTACGTCTTCCATGGCTCGCTTCTGATGTATCCACTACACGACTAGATTGCTGTCTTCCTGAGTTGAACATCTTTCGAGTTTGATAGGTTTTCTTCAATTCAATCTCGAGATCTCTGAATTTGACGTGACCAGCATCAAGTAAGTCGCATCCTTTCTCTGCCCACTCTCTGTTAAGAGATCTAACGAATTGACGAGCTTGCTCTTCCTCAGACATTTCACCGTTTGCACCCAAGTAAGCATCAACCTTAGCTCGAAACATGTCAATGTACTCGAGTAGGTCTTTGGTCGATCCTTGGGAAAGGTCGGTGATTTCGCTTCTTAACATAAGCTTGACAGATTCAGAGTTACTGATGTGATAATCGCGAATGGACTTCCAAAGTATCATTGGAGATGTTGGGGTTTTCTTGACACCGTTTTCGAAAGTGGATATCATCGAGATGAACCAAGTGGACTGAGTCTGTTCCATATTGGCGAGTAACCAATGAAATATGCTCTTCTTGGTAGCTAGGTGCACGCTGGGATCAACACCATCAGAATGAGCTGATTCCGAGTCGAGGTATTCATCGTATGATGCTGCAGCTCCTAGCCCGAATCGAATACTGTCGGACCAAGGTGCGTAATTGGTAGCATCAAGCTTTATGTTGATGGTAATTTTGGAAAGAATACCATTAACTCTGATCGACTGGCGCTGAGCAGGAGTCTCGTAATCGGTAGCCTGATTATTGGCCATGATTAACGCGGGAGAAGGATTGTTTGGGACTAAAGTGTGGGTGGAATGGAAAGATTCTGAAGATGTATCTTCGTTGTTGCCTTCTGTATCACTTTCGGCGTCTGTTTCTTCAAACTCGTTTTCTGGAGCTGGGGTGGAAGCTGGTGTAGGTAGTAAGCTATCTTCAGAGGTATCTTCTCTGCTAGACATAGGCTTCGGCTTTCGACTTCAATAATTGAGAGATGAACTAATCTCTTGCTACCATGAAAAGTCTCGAAGCTCGTCCTGATAACCCAAATGACGAATCTAGAGGTGAGTCTCAAATCACCTCTCGTCCTAACTACCTGACTAACCTGATAACCCAAATGACGAATCTAGAGGTGAGTCTCAAATCACCTCTCGTCCTAACTACCTGACTAACCTAAAGGTTTATAGTCAAGATGAAAAGATAGAATATGAATTTGACACGTATGGTCTCAGTATTGAATTCTTTTCCTATACCGTGAATGAACGGATGATATTTCACCTGATAACCCAAATGACGAATCTAGAGGTGAGTCTCAAATCACCTCTCGTCCTAACTACCTGACTAACATACAGATTATAAATAGAGACATACAATAATGAAGATAACAAGAGTTAAATAATATAAACAGAGAATAGTGTAAGAGAAGTAATCTGACCTAAAGGTTTATAGTCAAGATGAAAAGATAGAATATGAATTCGACACGTATGGTCTCAGTATTGAATCTAGTGTCGACATGTCATCAGATGAAAAGGTCACATATTCAATTAGTAATAAAGAAATAAGAAGAAATGAGAAAGAATAGAGAGATGAAACTATAGAAGAGAAATGTGGAGTAACTCACTCTTTTCCTATACCGTGAATGAACGGATGAGGAAAAGAGAGAGTGTACACGCGTCCCAGGAGTGGCGCAATTTAAGTTGAAGATAATTAGGGTTTGAGATTTAGTTTAGTATGTTTAGTATAAAAGTTGTATTAAGACTTGTGGCTTATGTACTATTCATTTCCAGTAACATGTCACGACATCTGGAACCTCTGTCATGAGAGAAGGTCATACTCAACATCCTTCACAATGTTGGGGCACTGCATTTCTCTGAGCCACAAATTACAGAAACCTTTTTCAAATGGACCACTGCAGATCCCCAGCTTTTTCAGCCAAAAGCTTCCCTTCAAGAACAAGGTACACAACCAGATCTTGGCGGTATGGATTCTTGCAGAGGCCTTACTATGGAATTGTATTGAGGACTCCTTACTTGGCTTTGCATTTTGGTATGCTTGGCATGATGCTCAGATATTCCAACACACATGGGTATCCAGAGACGCTGCTGGCATGTCCATATGATTCCAGGGCACAGTTTTGAAGGAAATAAATGTCAGTCAATGCTTTTGAATACTTTTTAGTCTAAACCGTCTGATGCACTGAGTTATTGGATAACCAACAGAATGGAAGATTTTGATACACAATGGCTGGAAAATACACAAAGGAGCAATCAAGGTGTAATTTGCAAGCTGGTGAGGTGAAGAATTCAAGAGACGGTCAAGGGGGGATGAGGTGAGGCACTCAGCATGAGTGTGGTTGTGTTACATAGGCTTCTGAGTTCTGAAGTCTATTGGCCAAGGCTTTCAAATATGTAATTCTTCCACGAGTACAGGGAGCCAGATCACAGCCAAAAAGTTTCTTTTCTGGCTTTGTGGAGAACAAATTGTCTCAGCACTTTGCCACCTCAATGTTGGCTCAGCACATCCTACAGGTGAAGAAGCTTGTAAGGGTTAGACTGTTTGTTTAGTAAAGTGCTACGTGAGCTGGGTTCAGTACGACATGAGTCAGTACGGCTTATATCTTCAGGAAAGAAAGATAATAACTGTCAGGGTAGCTGCTAAATGAGAGAGTAAGTAGTCTAGTTTTACTTACTTAAAGTCCTGACAAGAGTTCTTACTGTGTACGTAAGAACTGTGCTAACGTTGTTCCTATCAACAGGTAATAAGAAATCTATTGTTAGACAACAATCCTTTTAAGGTTAAAGGAATTTAAATAAGACAATGGACCACAGCTTACTGTAGGTTGACAGAAATGAGTTGGTCGGATTCTAAGCCTGGTGATTCTCAAAGGGTATGAATTCCTAAGAGTAGCCTGTGTTACGAGACAACAGGGATTCTGTCAACTTTACGTTGCAGAACCAATGGCAATTGACCAAGATTTAAACTATCCTATTGAAATAGGAATAGTATAGAGTTTTTATTCTGGACTTCCCAGTAGGGGTTTTTAGAACGAGTTATAAGAGAATTCAGGACATTTCACTTACACATATGTAATAACGGATAACTTGCTTGGTGACTTCTACGATGGGAGTTAATAGAATGTTGTCGCTTTCTTTCTTCAAAGATAAATCACAAGTAATCTGTAATGGTTGAAGTTACTTAGTTAAAAGAAGGTGCTGAATCTGCTTTTGGTGTGCAATTCCTCTACTATTTATACGCTTCTACTTGAATGGGCCTACTCGTGGTTGTTACTAGTTCCTAAGGTGATTGAGAGGCCGTCTTGTGGTTCTCGTTAATGGTATTAAAGCTAGGAAGGCCTGCTCGTGGTCCTGATTGTTTTATATATATCTTATTCAAAAGTTGTGTAGGTAAGAGATGTATTCTTTCTGCTTTGGGAAGCGGATTTGTTTGAACTAATGCTTTGGGAATGAATTCTTTTTGGTACTCCTTGCTGGAGTACCGGGATGATTCTTTCTTAAAGTTTTATATCCTCTTATTTAAGCTATTGTTTCTTCTTTGTAGGTTCATGGATCTTATGTTCCCTCTTTGAGACTAGACGGAAAAAGGTGTAAGGTTTGTCTTTGATACTCAGACGTAAGGTGTATTAATCTTTCAAGATTATCAAGAGAAATGTAATTTTGTTAGTCTTTGAAGCTAGACTGTCAAGATGTAATAGTAATTTTTTTTAATAATGAGCTTTCTGTTGAAGCCTTTCTGGCTTTTGCTCCGCAAAAGCTCAAGGGCTGACAATAACTTCATAAGATCTCCTAGTATGAAAGGATTGGTAGATGGTGATCCTCCTGTAAGTCATGCACAAGTTAGTTAGTCAAGGTAGCTTATAAACAAAGTAGAGTCAAAACAGATGAAGTTCAAGTCTATGTGCGTGAGCTCACAGGTATATAAAGACAACTGAGCTTTGTAAGTGAGAGAGTTAAGAACAGAAAAACATACTACATATGATGTGAATATGAAATGTAGTTATGTGAACAAATCAAATACAAATTTGAAATAAAAACATAACACGTGATCAGAGAGAGAACAAATGTAGAAGAAAACATAACAGTCATTTCAAATAAAGCAACCTCCAACATCTTCCACATTCAAAGGCAGTTTGGAGAAGCTAGGTTGCACCGCTCCTTCACATGCCCAGGAACACAAAGATTTTCTTGGTGTTTTTACCTTCTTGGGAACACTGCCACATTGTGACACAACTGTCATGGCCACCATTCTAAATCCATTTTTGGACTACATTTTTTTTGACATGCTTTTGGTTTGGAGCACAAAATCACAATTCAACCACACAAGTTACTACAAGACAAAGTTGAAACTTGTAAGACAGAGTGTTCCACATCCCCTCACCCTCATGATGTACCTCAAGAAACAGATACTTCACAAGAAAACACACCAAAGATCTATTTAAACTTTTCAAGTCTCAAGATGCCAATGTGGAGACAAACAAGATTTCCGCTTAACTCAAGGGAACTCACCATATGTCTGTCAAAGACAATGTACAGGAAACCCAGGCAGTCTTTCTGTGTTGGTGGGTATGGGCTACTTTCTTGTTTTATTTCTTTCTTTCTCTTGTGTGTTTTCCTCAGACACTGAGCATTCCAATATTTTAGGTGCACCACATGGTTTTTCCAGTACAATTCAGAATGAGCAAAAATATGTTTTTCAATATATGTGCAAAACTTGAAGCACATGCCATCTTTTGGGTCCAAAGATACATATGCCCTCCCTTTTTTAAATTGCTTCAAACTTCATTGCATGAAAATCAACTTGTGCATTGAAATAGCTGGTTTATGAGATTTCAGTGGAAATAATAGATGAATATGTGGATTGGAGAGACCACTGAAATATTAGGTTTGAAAAGTTTGATGGAATGAGTGTCGAGATATCAGGTACTATCTTGTTTAGTAGTCAAGAAACATTATCCTATAGTATAGTGAGTGTTGTGTGAGTGATAAAGACAGTGATGTAGCGTAATGATGTGAGTAAGGGTTACATTTGTAGATTGATCAGGGTACTG